>NW_028301536.1:20277500-20475000 GCF_042242905.1 Orbicella faveolata | reverse complement strand
ACATGTAGAAATCCTGCTTTATTTTAAATGTACAACACAGCTAAATGGCGTTGTTTTTCTGAGTAATGCAAATTCCATACTCGATCAAACAGTAGTAAATTAGCCACAATAAGCGAGTTGAAAAGCTGCATTGAGGACTACAATTTTCCCTTCTCTCTCACGCAGGAAAATTGTCCAGTTTATCTGTTTCTAAAGTTTCGTTGTGTATGTATAGCAGTGAATTTATGCTTATTTGATCAAAATGTTTTTAATCAAATACTGATCATCCGCACGTTTATTTTATGATCAGAATCGATTATATAAATAGCGCAAAATCGAAAATAAAAGGCCACGACAGCTCTATTATGTTAATAAAATTGCATAACGTCGGTGCAAGCTATTCAAAACTTAGCTGGTGAAAATAAGTTTTTTTTCTGATCATTTACGTTAGTGCGCGGGGGTCAACCGTCTGGTGGAGTCTGGCAAATTGTTATATTGGCTGTTGTGACAGTCGCTGATCATAACGGTCACAACAGGTCATCACGCTGGAGCGTTTATTCCCAAAGGGTTTGTTTTAACGGTTATTTAATCGCCTTTATCATAGGAATAAAGCCGCTTTTGCATAATCAATTTTCAGCGCTTCAACCTTATTTCCGTGGTTTTGCGCGTGAAAGCTCTGCAAGTCGCTCTTTTTCACTGGAATGATAATTTTTTGAGAATTTTTCCTCTTCGCGCAGAAGCCGAACCAAATCAAGTGGATGAGACTTAATTATTCCTTTGTCTTTTTTAATGTAAAGAAACTATTGTTTTCTTTGCTCAGTAATCAAGTGGGGCTATGAATAACATCAATACATAACACTTTGAACGGCACTTCATTCGACAGGTTCATTTTTTGCCCATAACTTGTTGGCGCCTCTAGTTCGTTAAAAAAGCATGTATTTTTCAAAACGAGATTAGCATGTCAGTTAACTGATTGTCAGTCGCCTAGAAAACAGTAATCTAAATTCAGCTCCTCCAGCCTCTAGTCATCGTAACATTCCAAAGGTAAGCAAATGAGTAAAGAGACTGGAAAAACGACAGTCCTCCATTAGGGGATGATGGGATTTCGTCACGATGTAGATCAGTTAACTCAGGTTGGACAAACAACCTTTTGTGCACGTTGACACATGCATGTTGTTGTTAGCGCAAGGTCTTGAATTGTTAACTGATCATGACTGGATGCCGTTTTATGCATTCAGCATGCTGACTGTAGGCATAACAGTTGCAAAACCTTCTGGTAAACTGCTTCCAACAGTCACATGAGTTTTATCGCAGCAATTTTCCCATTTTGCCTTTTTACAATGCGCTAGCGCTCCCAATTTTAGTACTGACTTTTTTTGTAACCATTCCTTGCTCGATATGGCATCAGTTGGTTACCAGAGGTCGATCCTAAGTAACTCATATTTTTTTAATTTTTGGTTGTCTCTGATGATAAGTAACACAAACCAAGGGTCAGCGTACATGAAATGACAAAACACTCGTGAAGGGGGTCACATGCAAGGGAGCTCTACGTTCTGGGCAAGGTAGTGTTTACCGTAAGGGGGTGGAAATAATTTCACTGTTTTTTTTTCCTCCACAGTTCCTGGTCGTTGACAACTTCTTACTCATTTCCTAGTAAAAGAATCTGAAAATGGCGACTTTCGCCACCAAGTATCTCGTGTCCAGTGCGGCCAGCGGAGTAACAGGCCGAGTAGGAGAGTTCAGTGGTGACCTGGGAAAACAACTCAGCATGGAAAACTTGACTAAAAGGGACCTAGAAAGAGCCGAAAAAGAACTCAATAAAGAAGAGAGGGATCGTAAAAAGAAACATTACAGGATGGAAGCGTCGAGAGAAAAACTACGAACTGACATTAGAGGAAAATACGGAATCAAAAAAAGAAGAGCGCACGAGCCGGTTGAAACACATACTGGGATTTTAATGCCAAAAAGCGAAAAGGAACTTTTGCTGGCGACTGAGAAAGAAGAAGAGGAGGATGATGACTGTGCATGTAGCCCTTGTTCTTGTACATGGGCTTCTTTATGCTGTCCATTTCTGTCAAAAAATACAAAGCATTCTTAAGGGTCCTGAATTACCGTAGGTGTATATGTTGTCGGTTCAAATTGTTTTTTCAGGTTAATTTGTTTCCAGCCTATATTACCTGAAAAGAAGCTGAACTACAATATATATATGTACGTTGATTCGTTGACTGAAGAAAAGAACTGAACGCCTGGAAGAGGCTAAAGAAAAGAATATTTAAAAAGACTACATTTATTTGCGAAAGGGTCGCAAAGTAGTTATAATTAATAGTCTGCCACATCAGTAAAGCAAAATAAACTAAGGTTGGGCTGTCTGACGAAGTTACATATGGTAAAGAAGGGCTAACCTTCAAAATATTAACTGCTATCGACTAAACACTTCAGCTTCCTTCAGCTGGAGAGCTGGTTCTGGAGAGATGCAGAGGTTTCGTGAAAGAAATATTTTTAAACAACATATCTTTGCGATAGAAATCGAAGTACAAACTCTGAGTTTTCTTTCTGAGTTCTCAGCGTTTGACGCACAATGCAGTGCTCGCGCTGTTGAGGGCCGAAATAAAAACCATTTTGCGAGGAAGATCTTTGTCATTGTCAATAGTTTTGCGATTTTCGCGTTTTTCTAAGGGTTCGCCTCAACTAGAGTTCCATACGCAGTCAGTATCGACAGGAAACAGGTCGTGTTGTCGGTAAATCCTCGTGAAAGAGTCGTAAGAGCACTTGCCGCGTTTCTGATACTTTATTGTTTAATCAGTACTTCGGAAGTCGCGTCATTCCTCGGATGTTTCCTTCCCTCTTTCCCTCCCTCTCTCCCTTTACATATTTATTCACCTACCTGTTTCTTCTTTATTTTGATGAAAATCCTACAATCTTAATTGAGTATCGCATTGAATGTGATACAAAATGTTTAGAATATAAATTTGTCCCAATTATAACAAAAAAAACTGCAACACAAATTGGTTAAGGTAAACTACAGCTGAAGAAGAGACGAACTCGATGTTCACTTAGTTATCCAAACTACTTTTTCCAAGCATAAATTATTCTGGGGAAAAAGAAACAACTGAATACACACTAAAGTACTAAATACAAGGCGTAACCTTTCGAAGAGAGCCTGGTTCCTCTTCTTCACAATCAAAATAAACTGAAGATACAACCTTAAAAAAAAGTCACAAGAAATTTTTAAAACCAGCTAAAAACTTACTTTAAGTTTACAAATCTTTCCTAATTCCAGCCCTAATAATTTTTTGAACATTTAAAAATACTTCAAGAACCTCAGTCGCTGTTGGTCTCACTTCAGGATTTTCCTGTTTACACGACTCATGAATCCCCAGCAGAAGTCGCCTTACATAATTGCTATTATGAACTCGGCCAAGCAGTTTGTCTACAACATTTGGTATTCTCCAGATGTCAATCATCTCGTCGTAAGCAGGCATTTCTTCCTCATTAAATGGGTGTGAATCTCCGTAAGGCCAGAGTTGTTCAGGAGCTACAAAATCCCCAAACAATTCTCTGTGTCCACACTTGATCAGTTCACCTTCATTGAGTTTGACTTCTGGTAAAGCGTCAAGATCATTGACGACAAGGTGAAAGTCATCAGTGATAAGATACTGTGAGAGAGTCTTTACTATGTCATTTGAGTCACACATGACTCGTATACCAAGAGGGCTATTATGAAGAAACTGAAGGATTTTTACATAGTCTACACACAGCTGAAATCTAGTTTCCAAGGTGTTGAATTCACTAAGTTCTGGTCTATCGAGGAGTTCATCAAGTTTGTCCGCAGAACCATGCTTGTAATAGCCTGTTATTATCTGATAAGAAATGTTTGACAGAAAAAAAAAAAAAAATGAATAGCTGTGTACATAATGAAACCAAGATGATTAACACACCATCACATACCAGATAGGGTTTATACTAGCCCGAAAACCACAATGGCTATACGCAAATGGTAAACTATGTGGAACAGTGAAGCACTACTACTGCCTTGGTTATACATGTAACTTGTAGTAAGTTGGGTTATTCTTATACAGGTGATCATGTTTCACGTATAGTTTAAAAAAAGGTCTGAATGCTTTAAGAAACTTTACCTACATAACCTAGAGTTCAAGAAGAGAGAGTGTGTATGACTGGTAGGACAGTACAAAGTATTTCAGTCTTTGTAGTTTATACTTCTGTAAATAAGACGTCATCATTGAAATGGAGTGAGGAAATCAAAATAACTAGCGTTCACCGAAGTAAGCTCAAACAAAGAAGTGTCTACCTCTAGGCTGTCACTGTAGCATATGCCAATGAGTTGAACAACAAATTCGCTTCCTTGAAGACCTTCCACCATATGCATTCCATGTAGACAATCTTCGTAATACAAGTGACTAGCGCATTTACTATATACCACATCATACCCATGCCAGTCTGCCAGGTAAACTTCTTTTACGGCATTTAGATGACCAGGAATTCCAATTCGACGCCGTGTTCTAACATCAAGAGCAATGTTGGTACAATCTAACCACTGTAAACAGGTAATCCAACCGTGAAAACTAAATTGACCGCGCGGGCAACGAACGCAGTTTCCGTCAACAACGTGGAAATTAGACTCACATTCTGACTTCCTTTTGTTACTATCAGAGCCACTTTGTCTCCCTTTGTGTGTATCGTTCCTTCTAGTCGCTTTTCTTCCAGAAAATAGCAGATAATAAGTCAGTAAAAGGAAAGGAACTGGAGTTAAATAAACTTTCAAGTTGACCGCCATCTTTTTTTTGTATGTTATGAGGATAGATTAGGTATTAGTCTCCAGTTTGTCCGTGAAATTTTGCGGGAAGTCTGGGCTGTGATTTGGGCGCCATTTTTCGAACGAACGTTTGTGAAATAGACAAGTTTGTTTTCACTTATTTGCAGATCGTATTTGGACCTTTCCGCTATGCCTTCCCGGTATGACAGTGTAAGAAGTGTTTTTGAAGAAGCGCAGCGTGGTTTTCAACACCACAAGAAACTCTTGACGGTACTGAAAAAGCTCCATGACAAGTCCTCACAGGATGAATTTCAGGAGGGCTTTCTGTGGCATTTGAAACATGCTATGGTGGTGTTTAACAGAGAACCTGCTGTAGAAAGAGTAATCGAATTTGTGGCTAAGTATGCGACGTTGAAAGATCACCGTACGGCTCAAGTTCAGAAGGTATGACTGAAAAAATGACTGCTAACATTCTGCCCCCCTTTCTCTCGAACAGTGCACTCCTGTAAAAAACCCAAATTATAGACCTTTTCTCTCCGCGTTACAAGGGAAAATTGTATTTAAAGCACCATTTCAGGTATTTGCTCAAAGTTTTGATGTTTTTGCAGGGAATAAAACGTAAATATGAATTAAAGAGACTAATAAGCAAGGGAAACCCTCAAAGTGTTAAATTTTGTGAGTGTTTTTTTACCCATTGGGAGTTGTTGTGGGCAAGTTGTAGAGAGAAGTAATCGTCGGTGGTGCCTTCTGATCAAGCTTCTAACACTGTTTCACACAGGATGGCCAAGCAACTGATGATGAAGACGATGATGGCAACATCTTCCTTGATTTCATCTTCACATTTCTACTGGACTCCCATGATGCTCAAGACAAAGCAGTACGGTTCCGCGTCTGTCAGCTTATCAACAAACTGTTGAATAACCTGGGTGATGATGCTGCGATTGATGATGAACTCGCAGAGAGAATCTTTGACAGCATGTTGACACGCCTCCATGACAAGTTCCCTGCAGTAAGGGTGCAGGCTGTTGCAGCAATCTCCAGGCTCCAGGACCCTTCAGATCCAGAGTGTATTGTGTTATCTACATATTTAAAACTCATGTCCAATGACTCCAGTGCTGAAGTACGTAGAGCTGTGCTGCTGAATATCGCTCTTTCTTCTCACACATTAGAGGGAATAATAGGTACATATATATATTGAATTTACTGGATGTTAATCATTTCCATTTATGTTCCTAAGCGCTGGTACTGTTTCCCATTACTAAAGTCACAGAGCTTTTACAGGAGTCTGATGGAAACCCTTTTGCACAATAGACCCTTTGCATAAAAGGTGCCTAAATTTAATAACAATACTTTGTGCATCCTAAGCCTTGTACTTAATGTTTCCAGACAAAGGATTTCCACATGAATGCGAGGCGTAGGATGTATTACTATAAGTATTATTATTCAAATTTAGGTGCCATTTATGCAAAGGGTCTATAGTCTAGTTTTGGCCCTCTCTCTGTCACACTCTAGATCTCTCCTGAAAAGATAGCATTGCATGGTCAAGATAGGGTCAAAACTGATCAGTGGGGATAGGGGAAAGGGATTATTGTTGCCCATGTTCAATTCAGAACCTTCAGTGATAAAATCAAATGACTGCCCTGAATAAATCAACTTCTTGCTTCTTGCTTTAAGGGAGAACCCAAGATGTTACGGAGTCAGTGAGGAAGTTAGCTTATCGCGTTCTAGCAGAAAAAGTGAACATCAAGTCATTAACCATTGCTCAGCGTGTGCAGCTGCTTTCCAATGGATTGCATGACAGATCAGAATCAATCAAGGACGTTTGTGCTAAGGAACTTCTTAATGGGTGGCTGAAAAGTTTTGACAATGATGTTGTCAGGCTCCTGAAGTGCTTAGATGTGGAAGGATGTACAGAAGTAGCTGAATTAGCTTTGAAAACAGTACTCGCAGGTATCAACTGATTACACAAGTTTTCCAAAAAATTAACTAGTTGGTCAATAGGCTGTTATCATTTCTCTATCACTTTAACCAAATGGTTGTGTGTTGATCTTTGATCTCTGAGTTATACTAATCCTGGTTAGGGTTGCTGGAGTGTTAAATAATGGAGAGAGGTGAGTTGTTGGGAAACCTCATAAAACTTTTAACAAGCTATAGTGTAACTCTGACTAATGGATGAGCACCCCATCAAAGGGGAGCAGGAATATGCTGGCTTAGTCCCTTCAAGTGGAGTTACAACTGTAAGTATATCTACTAGAGTTACCTGAAATATCAAACATTCTTGTCACAAAGCAGTAAGAAGACAGTCCATGACAAACATGTAACCAGAAGATACATATTTGTACCAAATATTAGCACAAATGTTAGATGGTATAATTCTGTTTTTCTTGTTGTAGGATTGCCAAAGGAAGATTTAAAGTTTTACATTGATTCCTTGAAGAAAGAACAAGGGGAGCAAGGCCCAGTGAGAGTCAGCTATGAAACCCTTGATGCTGAGACAGCATTCTATTGGAGATGCCTTGGAGAACATTTCAAGTCCATGGGCACAGATGGTGAAGCACTTCTGGATGAGCTTCTCCCTGAAGTATCAGGGTTTTGCAAATATATTCAGGGGTATGAATCACAAAAAATAAATTATGCTATTTCAGTGATCAGCAATTAACTTTATAAACAATGCCACTGCATTAACTTGCATATCATTACAGGCACGCAATGCATACAGAAGCCATATCTGTTGTGATTCTGTTTGCATGCATTGCAGGCCTATGTTATCATGTATTACATGTTTATTTATTGTAATGTATGTGCTTGTTAATGCTGATATGTGAAGCTTTGTTTCAGGTATGTAGACAGCTGCTTATGCGGGACACCCCCAGAGCAAGACTATTCAGAAGGTCAACAGATATTTATTGGCAGACAACTTTTGTCATTGATGGGCGTTGTGGACCTATCTGATGAAGTTGGAAGGTACATGTGGGACAGCAACCTACATATAGCACACTGATGTACTTTTTCAAGACTTAGTTACATAATCTTCTAAAATGAGGAAACATAAGGATTAACAACTGCAGTGAGTGCTAGACTCCAGACTGGGTGACATGCTTTGTTTCAAGCCCTTGCAGGGGTCTTTATGTTGTGTCCTTGGGAAAAACATTTTTATTACTTTCAAGAGGTATCTGACAAAATGTGGGGCCATGGACAAGTATCCCATTAGTAAGGGGAGCTACCTGTATGTAGTAAGTAAGTAAGTAAGTAAGTAAGCAAGTAACTTTATTTAATGAGGGTAAAAACACTTTACAGTCATTGACTGATAAACTCGTGGCCCTCCCTTAAACAATTAAAATATATAAAGTAGTGAGCTCATGATGAGCCACATTGACTCTGGCCACAACAGCAGCGCATTACCCATATAGCTAACACATGGGAGTACCCCCCCCCCCCTCACTGGATATTGGCCTAGCTGTCCCCAAATTCCTTCAGCATGAAACATACTTCATGAGTCAAAACAAAACCATTGGAATACATGTATTTTGTATTTGTTTTCCAGGAAGAACCTTGGTCAGATGCTTCATGACCTGTTGGTACTACCAGAGATTCCGGAATCTTTAGTTGATGTACTTCATTCCAGGTACATGGACGTTCAGCCAGAGGAAGCCAACAGAATCCAGGAACTTGTTGAAATCATTGCTGATGTCAGGCAACCCATTGTCATGATTGAAACTGCTCAGACCAAGGAGGAAAAACGGCAGTGGGAACTGAAGGTTATTTCAAGTGGTGTTTTTATTTTAATTTTAGTTACAGAGTCTGATTCCTGATGGTCATTTAATTATTTATAGGGAAGACGCACAGGTATAGTGAATAATTGCATGATTCGCCATACTTGATGTACATGTAGATTACATGAATAACATGGTATTGTCAGTAAATAAATGTAGTTTGTCCAGCAGTTGATAGAAATCTTATCTGGCATCTAGGAGGTGAAATATTATTATGATCTTGTAAACTGACTCATTTTTAGGAACATTGACAAAACAGCTGTTTATACTTGAACACTGCACTTTGTACTTTTACCAACTACATTTAATTTGTTAGGTTGCTGGAATCCGTGTCAAGCTGAACCAGTTCCGTGATGAGATGGAACAGTGTGTGACAAACCAAGATTTTGGAAGGGCAGCTGAACTGAAGCAACAAATTACAGAACTGGAGGAGCAGAAGGAAATACTTGAATCAAAGGAGAACTCCTTCTCTCAGACTATCAGGGAAGAAAAGGTAAATTTCCAGTGTTTCTCTGAAGTCAAAATTTTTAAAACAGATTTCTTTGGAAAATGAGTTACATGTGTCTAGTGGTGCATTAGGAGCCTTTGTTTTCATCATCGTGACAAACACTTCTCTTAAACTCATCACAAATAGATGAGCTTGGGAACTGGTGCCTGAAAGGTTAGCAGGGAGCAGAAGCCATGAGCTGAAGGGGAGGTATCCATGGCAACCCTGGAAGTGGGAACCACCCCCAGAAGCGGCTGCTAACTGCACCGTCACACTAAATGAATCAGTGGAACCCACTTACCTGACCCATACTTACCAAGAGGCCAGCAACCAAGAGGGAGGGAGAGGAAGGGGCGAGAATCCACAAAGATTCACTAAAACACAGAGCAAATGACCCGCAACGATCAGCTAACAGCACTGCACGTGTAATTCAATGAAACACAATAGCCCTGCAAGTCTCCAGAGGGCTGCTCTGCAGGTCACGTTGTGTGAAGGGAGAAACCGCTGACTGCATTGGTTTGATTCTAACTTTGCCTAAATCATATTTAGCCACACTAAAAGAGGCTGAGATTGAAGCATTGGAGAGAGATGCTTTAAAAGAGACTACCACACGCTGACCTTCATGTCTTTGATAACTTGGTATTAATAAAATAAAGATGACATGCTTTCTTTCATGTGCCATTTTTTTGAAGCTGAAAGGAATTTTAGCTTATTTCGTACCTTTAAAATTTTGAGCTTGACCCTAGAGGTCCCACCTGTAAATATGACCAAGGGCCACTAATCTTGGATATTTAAACTGAACCCATGTATGACAATTGAGTCACTTAATTTGCTTAATAATGTTTATTTCTTTTTATCTGTCAGGATGATCCTGATACTCTACTTAAATGTCTGACTATCGCGTCTGAGATGCTTCAGGGTGTGACAACAAGTGGACTGAACCCAACTCTCACCACTCTGGTTCAAACACTGGTAATTTTGAGACTTTTCCATTGTGGTAATCAATTTAACTGTGCTGAAGTTAGCATTAATAAGCCAATCACAGTTTTGACTGGGAGTGTTTTTCCCTTTGAATTGTAGATTCTTCCAGGTGTACAGAACGAAGATCCTTTAGTGCGCAACATGGCAGTCAAATGCTTGGGCTTATGTGCTCTACTCTCTTGTGAATTTGCTCGAACCCATCTGGTACTTTTCCTTCAGGTAACAAATTTTTATGATTAAATATCAAACATTTCTTGTGCTGGCTATTATTACTGGAAACATCAAAATCCATTGCAACTTCTTGTATGAGTTAGTTGGATATTTGCTAAAGCTCTCGTTTGATATAAGTTGTTGTTTCATTTCTTTTCCTTTGTCAGGTAGCTCAACTTGACCAAGAGCTTGTACGAGTCACAGCTCTCCAGGTTGTTTTTGACCTTCTTCTAACATTTGGTCTTGAGGCTTTCAAAGTGAATGCTTCAGTCCCTGAACTGGAACACAATGAACCAAGCACTAATGACTCAGAACAGGAAAAGTTGGACAATGAAGATGACGAGAATGAAGAAGGCGAAGAAGATGACGAGAAGAGGGATGATGATCATGTAGAAGAGAGCCAAGCACCTGATACAGATACTGCTGCAAGCGTGCTCACAATACTTACAGGAATTTTAGAGAGTGAGGTACAGCCTCGATGAAGCCTTTTAACTTGAGTTTACATTTCAGTTTTCAAGGCTATAACCACTGAAGTGAACTTACTGCAGGTGTTAAACTAATATATTTTCTTTAGTTCTTGCCCTTCAGACAAGCAGCTCTCAAATTTTGCTTGCCCTTGACAAGACCTTAGTTTACTTTTTTTATTATTTACTTGGCAGACGACTTGCCTGGACCCTGAGAATAAAAGTCACTTGCCCAGCAGGAAAATCTACTAGTCTGCAATGACCAGACGGCACTTTTTTTTTGAGCCCTGTAAACAACACACGTTTATATTTGACAGAAACAATTCTCTCTTTTTTTTGCAGAGCAATGACCTCCGCAATGTAGCTGCTGAGGGACTGGCTAAATTGTTGTTAGCAGGTCATGTTCTTAGTGCCAAACTTTTCCTGCGACTTCTACTACTGTGGTATAATCCTACCACTGAAGATGATGTGAACCTGAGACACTGCTTGGGTGTCTTCTTCCCTGTTTTTGCCTTTTCCTCACGGTATGTCTGATCGCACCATTCTTTGATTTTGGGTATAAGCCTCAGTTTTATAGTTATTCTTCATGATAGTTACAAGCCGTTAGTCAGTTCTGAATGGTTATGTGTACACAGTGGAACCCAGCTTTATGGCCAGCTTATTATTACAGCCACTACTCAAATAAGGGCCAAATTACACCCATGAAGAAGAAAACATATATTAAGGGGGTAATATGGTACCCTAAAAAATGGCGATGTTCATGAAAAATTCACTTTCTTGGAAATACCAGACTTAAAACCCTTGAGGACTTGTCGAAAAAACTCTGAAACGATCTTGCCGAATTTTCTTCAAGATGAGTGTGAAATTTAAGGAAAGTACACAGTGGTATAAGTTTTTTCCCACAACTGCGGCAACTTTTTACAAAATAGAACAACCATTTCACCCCCTCTCCTGAGATCCAATCTGCACCCCCCCCCCCCCCCGCTATTTGTGGCTTGTTAAATGCTTAATACTTTGTGTAAGAAACTTAAAGTGCATTTTTCTCAAAAGTTTACTTTTGTACCGACTGACTTTGCGCCAACATTTCTACTTTGCAAGGTTTTTAAGTAGAATTCCCAAAACTTGGGCTCATCAAAGACCAATAGTGTCGTGATATTATAAACCAAAAAAATCATAACATTTTAACGTCTGTCATGTGACATGAGATGATTTGTCCGCTGGGTGTGGTAAAAAAATAAGGTTATTTCCAAATAAAGCCTGTAAAAAGCACTGAAAATAAGAGTTAACTGTCAAAACTTAGGTTCATTGCACAGAACAAAACAGAAACTTACATGATATGCTTATTTGACAGTCAAATCTTGTTTTGTAAAAGAGCAGGAAGTGTTGGTGTCAATACTGTAAAACACTACCTCAAAAGGCTGTGGCTGGTTTCCATAGCAACCATTTTGAGTAAAACTCTAGAAAGTTAATTTCTCTTCTTGAGTGCAATAGCACACAATTGATCTTTCTTCACCATATTTAAACAAACTTTTTGGTCCATTTGAGGGTACCATACCACCTTAAATAGTAATCTTATTATCAGTCTTTTGCTCAGCAAGGGGCAGCATTTTAGAGATGTTTTCGTTTATTTTCTTACATTGCCTATAAGTTTGATATGCACAGAATTTAAAAATATGTGTTGCAAGGGTTTAGTCAGAGTGAGATATATTATCTTCTTCCATATCATCATTATCATCATCATCATCATATTACCATTGTTGCTGTCGTCATCATCACCACTGTCATTATGATCTGAAATAGGGCTGCATTACAAAGCACCATTTTGTATTATAAACTTGTAACCTAATCAGAGTGGATTATAAAATCATTTTCTGATTACATGTATATTTGTTGCTTCTATTATGAACTGTGCCACCCAGCACAAACCAGGAACTAGTAGAAGAGGCATTCCTTCCAACCCTAAAGACATTATTCAGTGCTCCTGTGTCATCTCCATTGGCATCAGTTAACATCAACAATGTCGCGGAGTTGCTGGTGCATCTAACAAACTCTAAACACTTAAAGAAGCAAGGAAATTCCATAGATACTACTGAGGTACATTTTTTATCTTGAAAATAATTTATTGGATTCAAATGTTTGAAATCTCCTGTACTGTACACGTGAAAGCTTTAACCACCATGTATAGGGCTCAACAAATTACCCACCATCATTCTCAAGTGGCCTTGGTTATAGTTATCACACAGTGCAGATCTGAAAAAGGAATATTTCTTTCTGATATACAGTATTTATTCATAATTTAGGTTAGCAGCATTCATGCCTCTCTGAGCCTTGCAGTAGCAAATGAAGTCTTGTCTTGTCCTGATGCTCCTGGTGTACGGATTCTGTGCAAGACACTTCCCATGATGGACCTGACTGGCTGTACACAGTCTACAGTCAAGGAAATGAAAATCCTCACTGCAAGAATGATTGAGGTACTTTTGGGTCTTTAAGGTTGAGATGAGAGTGGGCAGGTGGGCAGGAAAGCATAAAGGAAGTGGAAAAGGAAAGTATGGAAGTGAAGAATTCGCCTGGGAGTCTGGAAGTGACAGAATGGGAATAGCAGAGATAATTGTAATAAAAAAACTGCTGACCCTGTACCATCTCCCTGCGGCCCTTTTAGCAACAACTTGGGCTGTGCAATGATGTCTGGAAAGCTGCAACTTTTCAACCTTAACAATACAAGTTAAAGCTTGAGATTTTACAATGTTGTGATGTTTCTACATGAATCTTAAGTATTTATAAGCTTAAATATTTGATACTTTTTACACTTTTCCCTCTCCTCAATAATTATAATGAGTAAACAATAGTTCAAATGGGATATGTTCTACTTACAGTAATGAGGTAATCTAGGGCATGTTTTGTTTTTAGGAAATTGAAGATGCTGCATCTGCAAAGTCATTGAACAAATTTCACAAAATGTTGGAGACGATTACAAACTCTCTTGATGATGATGGTGCTGATGGTGAGATTAGGTGCCTTAGCTCCATGCATGGTGTTATGTTGGATTTGATGATTATTGTATGATTATGCAGCTGTATCATTAGCTCGCTTCCCTAGGTCTGCAATGCATGCAGAGAAATAGAAATTTATCTTTGAACAATGGGTCTGCAAATACAGAGCTGAAGTAGATAGTATTAGCTTATTTGGCACCATTTTCAATGATAACTCACCAACTTCCTGTTTATTTTAACTGCTATTAATTCCACTGAGTGCAAAAAAATATGTTTTACACATGTATATGGGAAGCAAACAGAAAGTCTGTCCTCAAATCTTCAACAGATTCTTCCTCCTTCCCATCCCTTCCTATATGGGATTATTGATTATTGTTAGTTCACACTGCAGACCAAAGCAGGAAACTTTGCTTTGAACAAGCCCTGTTACTTTTAGCTTCATATAATGGAATGAAAATGTTTTTGCATGCCTAAAGGATGGGAAGAAAAAATCTTGACATAGGTTCCTGCTCAGAAAACCTGCCCTCCCTACACATCACCCTCTCCACAAAAAACAATAATTAAAGTGTTAAGTAGTTCATCCCTGACCACTCTTAAGCAAGTTGTGACCTAACTTCAGCCCCCGTGTGTACAAGTATACAGTATACATAATATTCTTGTTAAAATGGCATTCAAGTTAAGGGCATTTTCTCTTTGCAGATGATGTTTTTTCACAGACAGAACCTGAAGAAGACACACAAGCAAATACAGAGGAAACAGAAGACACCAATGAGAGAAACGAGACAACAGCAGTAAATGATGCAGACACCTGTGAGAGATTGAAGGGAAATAACGGTCTTTCCCAAGAGACTGAATCTGCTCAACAGACACATGTTGGCTGTAACACAGAGGAGGCAGGAGCCCATGGTGGTAAGTGTTATAATTGTTAAACTGTAACTTAGGGAGTGCAACAGGAGACTGAGAGTGGAAAGAGGTGAATAGGAAGAACATTTTGAATTCATAGGAAGAATTCATAGGAAGAACATTTTGAATTCATAACTTTACATTGTCCCAGTGATGCAGATTCATGGTGTTCATATCAGTTTGGCTAGTCCAAATCTTGGAATCAGACATACTCAGTCTAGGGTATTAATCTTGGTAGCACTGGAGTATACCCCTAATGGCAGAAACTCGTTAGCTCATGTTCAGTAGGAATACGTATTACTTTGATGACAGTTAGTACATTTATTATTTAGCAGTTCTCGTGGAAAGTCCTCAAGTCCTAAACAAAACCAAAGAACAGAATAAACTGCCAAAAACTAAATCAAGAACAAAGAGTAAGAAACAAGGAGCAAAATCAACTGCAAGAGATACAGAACTCAGGTAAATATTTGTACTGTCAAAGGGGGAGGGAGGGGGGTCTTTGGTAGTGCCATACTAATATTTGAAACTGCAAATTGAAGGGCAAGTAAAGCTTTAACCCAGCCAAAATTCATGTGTTGTGTTTTTTGGACAAGATACACAGACTGTCAGTGTAAGTTAATTGGGCAAGGCCCAAAATTAAGATCCACGAAAGCCACAAACCTTTTACAGACTACATTTTCCTTCTTGTTCTCCATGTTTTAAAACAGTCCTTCAAGCATGATGAGTGTAGAAACACCGGCAAGATGTACAAGATCTAGCAGGTACACTGTACAATGTTTGTTGCATTCAAATTAATAGATTTAACTGGTTACACATAACACTAATAACATTTATTTCCTTCATTGCACATTTGCTGTATATTAGATTATAATTTGTCAAGGTATTTACCTGCTAAAATGATCCCAATTTAGTGTCAGTTAATATAAGCAGACAGTTTATTTCACATTCTTAAGTGCATTTTCCTTTTTTCACATCTTCACTTCTCAAGGGATCTAGTGCAAGAGACATGAAACAAATGATCATCTTTCACGTGTATTTCTAATATATGTTAATTTTCTTTCGTAGGAAAAGTAAGATTGATACTAGCAAAAAATCCAAGACCATGATAAATTCAGAGGATGACAACAGTGAAAAGGAAAACGTTTCTAGCAATGATGCCGATGATGTATTTAACTAATCGACACATTCCAGAATCATGTGTCAAATGTGAAAGAAATTTAGGTAGCGTTTCTTAAACACAGAAGGTGAAAGGCTCCATTTGCTACCTTACTCTTTAAAACCCTGTTGATATTCAGCTTGTAAATATAACAGTGAAGCAAGAGTGCAAACAATACTTAATACTACCTTACTAAGGGACCAGTTAGCATGTCAAACTGCACATGTATTTTTGAGTTATGAGCATGCATGATTGTTTGAAAACATGAGAGGAGAGAAGTGAGAAGCACAATGCCTAGCTAAGTACTTACCACCTAATGTGCAGGGATGAAGTCTATTACAATTTCCTTAAATGTTTTTAAGGACTTGTGTACCCTGAAACTTGTGACTTGAAGGATTTTAACTGTTAATAAAGCATGTGCCTAATGCACATGTAGGTTGCATGCTTTATCCTGTCAACATGAACTTCAAGTGACCAATCACAGCATTCTCTCCAAACTTTGAGTCAATCAAGTGCCATTTATTTCACCACTGAATGAGATAAAATTTGCATGAAATGAGGCCCCTCCCATTTACAGTTGAAGTTTTTGTTTAACTTTTAAATGAGTACGAGTAGCCCAGTTCACAGATGCCCTTTGTTGAGTTCAAATGGTGCATCTGTAAACAAAGGAACCGGTCAGCACAGTATACAGAAGTTGATATTAAATTCCCAGTTTCTCAAAATCTTTGTTCCAAGTTGGAAGCTTACTAAAGATTACTGTTAGATAAAGAGGCTGGATTCCTGGTTTTGCTTCCACCTAGGAATATTTAATACATTATTTTCAACACTTCTTGAATAACATAAAATTTTCAAAACCTTGTACATCCTTCCTAACCTGTAGGATATTCAGTTAACATAGGTTAAATAAAAAAATAAACAACCAAAATGAAACTTGTCCAGTTGCCTTAAAATTGTTTTAACCCATGCCATTTCTTAAACCCTTAAGAAATCTAAAGGTTACTATCAAGTTCCCTTGCGTAAAATGCACTATGAATATATATACCTTATTAGATGTTTTGGTGTGTAGTATCGCTGCATGTTTTTATGAGTTGTGCGGTGTACAAACGAGTAAAAATATACAGCAATACTACATGCCAAAACATGTAATAAGAGATTTATTATCCAACTGCTGTAGTCAATAAATTTATCAATGAAAGAGGGAGAGTGTGACAGTTTTCTGTGTGCCGACCTCTGCAGCAAACAGGTTTTCTACTGTACAAATAACTGTACAATATCACTGTATATTTGTACTGTTATTTGAATTGTATTCGCTGCATTGGATAATAATACTGAATATTCACTTGGAATTTCGGCTGTCTGCCCTGTTCACTAGGCATTGTGCATAGTGGTTACAGTTGAATACTGAGGGTATTGTGAACACTCATCACCTTTACTTGGTGTCATGGGCTAGCAAATTGAGGTTTGGGGACATCTCTACAAAGAAAACTATACTCTGCTTCATTATTTGAGCAAAGTTGGTCTAAAAAATGTCCCAAACAATTAAGATGCTCTGCAGCATGTTTTTTGTAACTTGTGTTATCAATTCTCCTTCCCCCTTTGTGCTATCAACTTTGTGATCAGAGTATGGATGTTGAAGTTTGAGTATCAGTCGTGGTGGTTACTTACACATAATAACTTATTACATTTTTATCCTCCGAGCTGTTGGTTTCTCCTACGTGGGAGAAACCAACTGCTCACACGGTAATTAGATTTAAGTGTTAAAGTGGAATTTTAAAATATGCTTTGAAAGGTGAAAGTTAATTACAGCATATCAAGATGAGCCAATGGGAAAGATTAAAGACACCAACATGATTCAGTCATGGCAAAAATTATGCCTGCATATGCAGCAAAGCCCCCCCCCCCCCCCGCCCCCCCAATGAATGACCCATTCTTTCTACCTCTACCCATAAGAGAACGTTTCAATTCAGCAGCCCGACTGAATTGAATTGAAGTTGACTCTTTTATTGTACACTTTCAGTATAACTAATAAACTATGCAAACCAGCAAAAACATGACTGAGTATTTTCATTGGTTCCCTGAATATATATAAAATCCTACCATCTACGGTGTTGCCTTGTTGCTATTTGCCTCACACTAAACTTAGTGTGAACAAGAAACTGGTCAGTGAGAATGTACCCACAAAATACTATATGTAAATGACACTGTAGTCTGGACAAACATTTCGTTCTAACAGTATTTACAACCAAATAAAAATAACAAAGACATGTACACCTTGTAACTAAAAATTGAAAATGTTGTCCAGTCAGTTGAATAAGCACTAGCCTTGTAAATTCCTACTGGAGGTGCTCTGAACATTATGATTCAAACCAAATCAAAAACACATTTTGTTTAACACCCATGGCATTCTGATTAGCAAAACCATGAGTATGGTAAATGCTGCCAACAATCTCTTTGTGAAATGTAATTCACTCAGGGGAAACAAGATTGGTGATTATTTCACTGACTGCCCTACCTAGGTAACAATATTAGATCTCAAAGGTACATGTATACTACAATTTAAAATATTTTCTCCAGCATCGCACAATATTACTGACTGTGCTATGAATTTGTAACCACTGGATAAGGGTTGGAGTCACAGGAAACAAAAAGTTGAATCAGGATATAAAAGAACCAATTGGATTTTAAACTAATGAATTTTTCCAAGGTCTGTAAGTACCAAATTGCTGGAAAAGGTTTTGTTTTACTTCTGAAGTAAATGTAATATTATTTTCACCCCGTCAGTTCTTATATTCCCATAATATATAAAAAGTTCCGAATGATGGCAATTGGAAGTTTCAAGGGCACTGGGAAAAACATTTTCTTTATATGGGTGAAGGGCAAAATTTTTCAAACAATCCCAGGGGGTACTCCGTATAATGGTCTATACAGGGAGGCTCCACCCAAACCTTAAACCTTTATCAGGTTTAAGGTATATACAGGGGTACTGGAGATTTCATTTCATTTATCAGGTACTACATGAATATGACAAGAAGACTTCCTTTCTTGGTATTTAGTCACAAATACAGGCCAATTATGAAAGTATGTGAAAGGGGTACATTTTCTGCCAAAATGGTATACAAAAGGGTAAGGGGTTGGACCTTGGGGTGGAGCCTCCCAGTAGAGGAATTTGTAGAGTACCTCCCGGGACACAATCTCATCCTGAATTCACTTGAGATGACAGTTAAGAAGACAGATACTTTGAACACAACACAATCCCCTGTGCAAAAGCCTTGCAAAAAATCAACACTATTTATAATTAAAAATACTACTTAATAAACTGACAAGACAAAAGTTTAGAAAATGCAAAATTCCTTGTCACAAACTAGCATTGTTCCTCATTTAGGACATTAGGAATAACAGGAAGTGACCGCGCCTTTTTGTTCCGCTGGCTTCGTCTGGGTTGAACCCTAGTGTTGACATGCTGAAGTAATAAAAAGTAATAAGAAAAAGCAGATGAGAAGAACAAAAGATCTAGATGATCTTCCTTTGACTTCTGCTTTGTGCTCTTGTCTGAAATAAAAGAGTTATGTGTTAGCACAGTTTGGTTAGTCTTGCCCAGGACTCATTTACAAGGTTAAGCAGGCTGTACTGTATAATGCACCTTGTAAAACTGACCTATTGCTTGAATGTCTTATTAATCCAAACAATAGAGAGAGGATTGGAGTCAAACATATATTGCATTTTTTTCTTTAGTCTACTTGCTACAGAACTGGCTATGTGGATAATCCCCAAAAAATGGAATTCTAGCAAGAACAGGTCATTATTTATTATCAATGCTACAGTACGACATGGCTATTGTAATTCTTTTTGGACTTGGAAAATATTAAATCTGAAATTCCAAGAACATTTTTATCAAGTTATCAAGTTCGTTGAATAGAGTTTCAAATATTAAGAAAATATATTTTCATGTCCTTGATTATGTCTTTCATTATAACCCACCCATTAATTTTGGTGCAATTGTATTGGATACTTTATGTCATGTGAAAACTCACAGGACAGTTATCACGCAATAACCCCTGCCCGCGATGACATTTGTCCTCTGACTTTCCATTGAAAAGAAACACAGTCAGCACAAGAGTTTCAAATATTCCTTCCTCTTATTTTACATGGAAGGAAACCAAACTTGCTTTGTTGAGTCTAGCGATAGTGATATTAAATAGCTGGTTGCAAATGCTGTTCTGGAAAGTACATCAAGTTTTTGAATTTTTGATCTAAGGGGTGTTACAAGAGTTAATTTCACATGATAGCTTGTCAAGTTTTCGTCCAATCACAGTGGGAAAAAAGTTAGTTAAACCAATCAAATGTACTTGCTTGCTTATGTCAATCACACACATTCGCCATCATATCACCACCGGCTTTTTCACCACGTTTATGAGTGGTTCAATTAGTAGTAGTAGTAGACTTTATTGGAGAGGGTAACATTTGACAGTAACAAAACTGATAAACTAATGGCCCTCGAAATAAACAAAAATTAATTGACTAAATAAATTACGTCTAAATAAATAAAGACATATCAATTGTGATATGAAAATTAATGGGAGGGTTGTAAAATAAATAAACCCCTTTTTGGCTGCATTGGTATGCCAGCTGATAATGACCTTGGCTGAAGATTGTCCTCAAAATTTCACATTTGCCCTCAAAACTTCTCTTCTCAGCCAAATATTCATTTTTCAGACAATCTCTCAGCCATGGACATTATCAGCCAACACACCAGCTGCCTGAAGGGGTTTATTTACTAATTAGCAATAGAAAATAATTTTTTTGAGATATGCCAGTTTAAGTTCTCCATTGTAAAGAGCTTCCTGAAGTTACACCCTATGACAAAGCTGAATAGCTCTGGAATAAACACAGATGCTACAGAAATAACACAGAGAGGCTCTGACAAATTTTCTTCTTTAGTTGGCATTTTACCACTGAATTCATAAATCTTTGGTTTAAACACTTTACCAGTGATACTTCACCAAAGCTGACATTGCTGGTACTACAGTAGATACTACACAGTCAAGACGTTTATTGTCAAATCTCTTCACAAACTTAACTAGGAAGTTTTACAGTTCACTGATGTTTAAAGCCTGTGTGTAGCGTGTGATCTGCTTCTGAAGAGAGTCACAGAAGAAAGTTATGACAAGCTTCAACAAGAGCACAACATCAGAGTGTACTGTGAACTTGACATACTAGAGAGACTACCTTTTCACAATCACTATACATATTAAGAGTTTTCCTTTTCTCTACATGACTGATCATTTTCACTGTTTGTGAAGACTCTAACTTTTACTACCTAACAATGCTGCATGCATGGTTTGTTGAAATATTTTTTGTGATGTCAGTATCACTTTATTAGTCTTTTACATCAGCTTTGTGATTGAATAGACATTTAATGATAAAATTAACTTATTTATCAATCCTGTCTGAGTAATGGACTA
Organism: Orbicella faveolata; assembly: GCF_042242905.1. Lineage (NCBI taxonomy): Eukaryota > Metazoa > Cnidaria > Anthozoa > Scleractinia > Merulinidae > Orbicella > Orbicella faveolata. Next base: position 20,453,821 of record NW_028301536.1, on the reverse strand, counting down.
CTTTTTAATATTCAAATTAACGCGTCTTTTATATTTACGTGTATTTTAAGTATATTTCCTTTAGGGTTTACGAGTTATTATTCAGTCTACTAAAATAAAGTAAAATAGTGAGATTCTAAAAGTTTTGACGAAATAATGTTCAACTGATAAAAGCAATAGATATGTTTTAGAACAGAACAGTACCCATGAATAGCAATAAGCTTGATGTATAATGCGATTCCAAAAACATTCCATAAACTTGGCATAATAGACAACAGATTCTTGTATGATGATTGAAACTTGTTTTCTCTTCCTTCACCTTGGGATTCTTCTGAGGTTACATCGTTTTTACTTATTAACTAGTCTTCTTCAAGCAACTGGAGAAGTTTCCTGAAGAAAACCAGTTAAACCACCTGTAAAATCATTTTTAACCTTAGAAGGATCCCAAGAAAGAAAAAGTTTTTAATTTTTGAAACGAGAAGTTTCTGAGATACAGTTTAATATATGGAAAGTTCTGCAAAGAGGCATAAGTCAGAGTATATTTTTTCTCACCTCATACTGTCTTGGAAGAGTAGATGTCTGAAATAAAAAAGAAAAAAAAAAAATATATATACATTTGATATCATTTTGCCCAACCTCCCTGTACATGCTACACTGTATGCTAGTAACAAACACAACAATGTAAATCAAATTAATGTTTAGGTCCTATTAGGTCCTTAGCTAGAAACAGTCATAGTAATATCAGTGCAAGGCAATTAAGACGTCTGAAAATGGCAAACATTGCCACACACTGCACACACTGGACACACTGGTGCCTGGCTCAAGAAAACTCAGCAGAGACATGGCTGTGTACCTCATAAGTTCTCGTGGAGGATCCAGAATAGTATGAAGCTGATGTTGACTGTTAAATTAGTAAGAAATTAAAATTAATCTGTATTGTTAGTAATAAAAGTTTAGTATCTAAACATTACATGTATGTTTGGTTAATTCCACCTAATTTAAAAAGTATTTAATAAAAGTTAATCTTCATCAGGCTTGGATAACTATAGAAGAAAGGTAACTGATAATCTACTAGTCTCTAGTTATGTCAACTTTTGTAGGACATTATTATGCTACAGTACAAAAGTCATCAGGTTCTCTTAAAGTTTAAAGTAAAATAATGTCAATCTTAACAAAGTAACAAAACCATGTGTACCTCAAAATGGTCATAGCCTGAACCATGAACCCTTGGACGGGTTGAGGTTTTCTAAAAATAGAACAGAATCATAAACAAACAGTAAGAAAAAATAGTTGAAAAAAATTACCTTCAATGGTATACTCACAGAATGGTACACATTATAGCTGGATCTACAATGTAGCATATTAAAACAGACTTACCCCATGGGAACGCGGAAGAGTAGATGATTTATAACGGCTTGAGCCCTGTGATGTAGAAGATTGTTTGGAGACCCTGCTTTTAGATTCTTCCGGATTCTCTCTCAATTCGTCCCTTAGTTTTGCACTAAGAAGAAAATGATATTAAAAGCATTACCGTAATCATACAAGACAAAGGAAGACGGGGCAACTTACAAGTTTCAGCTTGTATATAGCACTGTACATGTCACACTGATTGGACTTGACATTAGGAAGCTTAAAGCTTTGGAAACATTGTCATGTTTTGCAGTGCCAATAAAATAGACCTTTCATCGCATTTTGGAAGCCATCTTGGTGGGTAGGCAAAAAACATCCAACGTTGTGTTTGTATGGGAACCATTATGAATAGTAAAGTTTTAGATACTAATCTAGACAAAGGATTATATTAACCAAATCTGAGGAATGAAGCTGACAGTACTAGAAAGAGTTCAATGTTTGGCTTTCCCTTTGGGTGAGTAGTAACTAATCTGAGCTGAGCTAGTCATTCTCACTAGCGCACCCACCCCCCCCCCCCCCCTCCCCAACAAAAAGTCTTTTATTGTACAAGTTTCTGTAATTGAATATTATAAAAATAATTTTCTCAAAAAAAAAAAATTCAATCAGTAGCCCATTGTGTAAGTGAAGCACAAAATCCACCACTGGCTTTTAGACACAACTTCCTTTCCACACTGCTTGGAGTTGAGCTCATTTACTACCTCAAAACTGTAGTAAGCCACCTTAAACTGCACACCTTTCTGCATCTGGATTGACAAACTCTTCTTCCTCTTCTTCCCTTTCCTCTATAAGATTGAACTCTTCAGATTCATCAATTGGTGAGTAATCATTGTCAATGGCATTCATTCCACCGTACCATGACCTGGCTTTGTGAAGTCTTGCAGGTTTATTATTTGTTGCATCTGTGCCGTAATGACGTAGCTTTTCAGCCAAAACAGTTTGCCCCTAGATTAAAATTGTGCAAAAAGCCATATAATTATGCAAACATCACTAAAAGTTGTATTTCCAGAAATGCGTGGAACTAGAAACGCAACAAACTGGAAATGCGACAAACTGTCAGCATTCAAAAACTGTGACTTATTACACTTTTTTCTGATATACAAGTCATATAGCTGTACAGAAATGGGATGATACACTACAAGGTTGACGCTAAGGGCTGGCTGTTGGCGATTACTTGGTAAAGGACAATGAACAGTTTTTAGGTTATGCAAGCACAATCATTCGATATCTGAACCATATCAAACCGTCTAAATCACTGAAAAGTTTGGAATAAATTCCTGATTACCTTGAGTATGGGTGCCACTATAACGAGTAAAGTAATGTTCTCTTTCCATGTACTGTGTATGTCATCTTGCAAATGTGAAGCTTGGTAGCCCTGCATTCAAGGCGTTGCGAAAAATTGGGGATGAAAATTTTGTACCAGGTCCCTTGCGAAAAATTGTGACCAGCTCAATGAAAATCTTAGCCAGGAGACTATTTAGCTACAACCCTGCACAACCCTGCACATAGTTTATGGTAAGATGCAGGGTTAGAACATAAGTTAAAACAAGGTGTGTGTCAAGGAACCTGATTGTCTAGCTCTTAAGTCTCGAGTGAGGCTACAAATGACTGATGGCAAAGGAGGAGCTTTGACTAAAGAGTTAGTTAAAGCCATAAACTGACTGAGATGGTTACCGTGGTTGCAGTCTTTATCATGGTGTCAGCAGCAATGGACAGGCTGTTCTTACTAACTCTCAAAAAGGTGTCATACCCACTTTCTTTAAGCTGTGCAATATAGCTGTCAATGTCCTACAAAAACAAAAATAGTAACCAATACAAACCAAACAACAACTGTAACGTCAGGTTCACGGTGACTGTTGAAAGGCTGAATTGTCACTTGCTAAACAACTTGTCACAATGAGACTAGCGTGTGTGGGACATGCTTTAATAATCGAATAAAGCCAGAGATCACAGATCACAGAGATCAGCTGTGATTGACGGTGATTTAATTGACAATAATTGAACATAAAACATCAGTTCCTGCTTGCACTCTTAATAGTCAAGGGTAGCTTAAAACTTAATTTACTTAAAAACACGTACTGTGCACGATAACTGAAACTTGAACTACTGGCGGGAATATGCCCCTAACACTATCTATATACGTCCATGTGTAAAAACTAATGACGTCATTGCTAAGCAACAAATTGGCGAATCAGAAAGAGTCAAGATTAACTCACTTAATTAGAGAAGCCTCGATATAGTGTTCATTACCACAACTGATAAAACAAAAAGAAATTTGTTTAACTTACCTTTTCATTCCGAGATAACCATGGATGTACAAATTTGCGATATAAAATGCTTGAGCCCTGAAAGAAAATCAAAGTCAGTATATGACACTTAAAGGTTACATGTACACACCTGACTCAAAACTGCTAAGGTCTACATCAGCTAAGTAGTACTGGGAAGAAATAAGCCCTCAGGAAAATGACCTTATTAATAATATTTTCTGTTCAGTATTTAATTTGCCTAAAAAATTCAAGTTTGTCAATAACACCTATTAAGCAGTTTAAACCATGTTTTTGGAAAATTATCACTGTGTAACAATAGAAATGTACAGATATACGAGCAAAAGAACACTAATTTATTGCTTTCTTTAAAAATGACATGGATGAGGTTCAATCTCAGCATTCTGTAACAACTAATATGAAATTGCAAATGTATCTCTCTTAAATTAGAGTTAGATTTCTCCCTTGCTGGGGAAAGAAATGACTTTACAAGAGACAGGTACAGTGTATTCTTATTGATAGTAATGGTATAAATAAAATGTATTGGTTAAAAGTGCAACCATATGATTGTACAAATTACATACACGTACCTTTGTAGCTGGCAACAGAAGCCAAAGCATGAACATTATCTTTATTTCATAATAGAAGGGAAACCTGAGGTGAAAAATATCGTCCATTTTAATATCATCTACAGTTTTTACTTTTAACAAGGGCTGTGAAACTCTGAATGTTTACAACTAAAATCTACTGGATGGGATACCAGGGAGTGCCAGACTTACCAAAATGCAAGTAGAAGATCAGCAAAGAGTTCTAAGGTAATAAAGAGAGCAAATACTATCCAGTACATCATCCACCTAACCTGAAAAATAAAGACAGCAGCAATTATGTCTTAAATATAACATAAACTTTGCAATAACATGCAAACTCTCAAGTCTTGAAACTCAACACTACCATCACTAATAATTGTATAATTTACAGAAATCCATATCCAATAATTATAGTGGCAGAAATCTCAACAATATCAGAAACAAAGCTGTCAATACTGTAATGAGGTTAAGAGAAGTTTGTGGTTTGGAATTTTGTTTGTTTCTTTTTTTCCCAAGGTCCACTGATTTTTGTAGTACTGCTAGCACTGGCAGTGCAAAACACAATAATATTATTATTGGCAGTTCTAAGGTTCTGAACTTTAGAGTTCATGTTTTTGAAAGGGCAGAAATGCTCAATATATTTTAAAAGAAAGTTATAAGCTTTGTAAAAATTAATTATTTTCGGCATGAAAACATGTTTTGTTGCACAAGTATTCATCATCACATTTGGATGCTTTTAGCAATTTACAGACAAAAATTTTGAAAACTACTGGTGAGTCTGTAAAAGGCACTGCTTTGCTCCAAGTAGTGGCTATAAAAGATTAAAAGATTATTATTCAACAAAAAGCTGCAATACTTGCAATTGCTACCAATCCAAATGGCAAACAAGAACAGTTTAACACATCCAATACTCTAACTGTATGTACATAATCAAGGACAGAGCAGGCTAGGAATGTGTGCCATTGATCATTTGTTTACTCAGTAGACCTGTATTATTCGTATTCACATGGCTGACTTTCTTTGTCATCAAATTATGCAGATCAAGGTCCTTCTCATTTGGCAAAGATAAAATGCAAAATAACATAGCAATATAGTTTACTCAAAAAAATGTTTCATGCACAAAGTCCCCTATTTTTTCTAGTGGTACAATGAGTAACACTACCACAGAGGATTAGTGGTGATATGACATAACAGGAACAGCAGTTGTGAAATGCAAATTTGTTAAGTACACAAGCAGAGAATCATTCCGGTTGAGTCATGCAGTTTGCAGAAATAAAGAAAACAATGTGCCTGATCTTGAAATGCTTGGAATCTATTCCAAATTTAACCTAGTCGGAAAATGGCTTCAGAAACACATTTAATTTAACTGTTCAAACAGAATCATTTTAAAACATTATTTACGAAGAAAAGAAAAAGTGTTAAAATAAAAATTTGGGAAACTGATGAAATCGGTCAATGAAAATACCTGTTTCTGCTGGTACTTAATTTTTATAGTTAACCTCAAGTCTCTTGGATTTCTGGCAGAAAATCAAGTCTCTATCATATTTAAAGCCAGTATTTGGCTGTTTTATGGAAATCAAAGGAACAGACTGAAGCAAATATTCTGCACGTTCGGACAGAAAACTCTATAACGGAGGAAATTTAATTAAATGCACTACGTGTAAGTGAAAAAGACAGGTCTGCAAATATATCATGTAAGCCTTGGCAGAAAATATTCATGTCGCCTCATCATAACCAGAGAATGAAATCCACTTTTCAGGGTACGCTAAAATGTGGATAAACTCAAAAAAACGTTCCCTTTAGCTTGCAAGTAAGCCTACATATAGGCTTAAACTTGTGTAAAATCTGAAAATTTCAGTGACTGTATCGACCAAGCTTAAATCTGCTTGCAATTATTTATATTTGCATCATAAACGAATACGTTCTTTTCGCCAAAACAACAGCAAACGAAAAGGTCTAGGTTGACGATAATTATATCTTGTATTAAAATCAAAATATTAACTGCGTCGAAGGTGAACTAATTTGCCGATTCGAGAACCGTGAAAATGAAGAGCAACAGCACCAACTACTAGCTTTCATGTTTGATAAGCTGTTATTATCCTCGATTATAAGTAACACTTCGATAATTAGAAGCTGCAACCTAATCTTCAACTAACCTAGTTAAGACTCAGATAAAAACATAATCTTGTTTTCACAGCACTTTCTAACAAAATCACCGAGATCGTGTGAGCAGTGTGAGGAGCTAGCATAGAGTAAAATTAAATATGGCGATGTGTGTGCAAAACATGAAACAAAATCGATATTTCTTACATATTCTCTGACATTCTTCGTCTTTATAGCTTTGTATGAAGAATACGCTGGATAAAGAGTCCCAAACACGAGCCTGTGTGAAAGGAATAAAACGAAATGTCATTTATTTGAAAGAAGAGAAGGTCGAAAAACGCGCCAATACTTACATGATAACTCGCGACGCCACGTACGAAACCATATCTGGAGCAAAATGTTCGCTGTTCCTTCGACTGAAAAATTTGAAACTTCGTTCAGGTCATACTGTTTAATACAGTAAGTTATAGATCTGCCATCCCACGGCAATAAAATCCAGAAAAATCGATTGGGTAGGGATGTGGGGTGCAGTTCTTTCTGTTTCCGTTGCTTGTTGTTTTTGAGCTGCTACTACAGTAGCAGTGGTCAGCGGAGTAAAAACTTGATGATGACGTCTCATGACGTAGTCACGTAACAGGAAGTGAGGAAGGAAGTCACAGTTCTTGATTCATTTTCATTATTATTTATTCATGTACATGCATTTATACATGCATTTAACTTATACTTTACTTGTAGACTTGTCAATAACGTTTAGTCAACATCGAATCACGGTTATTGAAAAAACCAAGAGAAAATGAATTTTCTCTTGAAAAAAGACATAATTATAATGAACTGGTTAACAAATAGTCAACCCTAAGCTGTCCTGTTCTGTCATGTCGTCTCTGGGAACAAGATGAGGGAAAGTAGGTCAAATTAATGTGGGTATCTTGACATTTAACAAAAGTGTCAAAAGTCAAACGAACAGCTAGATCCATATAATCATTTCCAAGGATTTTGGAGTTATTCTGTGCAGAAGAGTTGGCATTATGGGGACGGAATTGTCTAAATGCGCCAATAATGCACCAATCTGGAGACATAATTTCCTAAGTTAAAACTATTTATGCATATTAATTATATGGCAAAAAGTAGTCTTGAGGTAGATCCAAGCGTTCTGATCAGTTCTTTCTTGGTCGATATTTTTAAGGGTTATTTTCTCAACAATATAAATAAATTATAAGATAAATAATACTAAGAAGTATGCAGAGATTTATATGAATGTTGAAGGAAAGACAACGTGTATGGCTGAAATAAGAATATTACTTCTTTTCATTGTTGCAAACTTGCAATGCTGGCATTTTATCTGTCACTGTGAAATCCGCCAATAACATGATTCCAAGTCTTTGGCGCGCTGCGTGAATTTCATCATTGACGTCCGGTCAGCGGTTATTCATATACGTGGCTTTCAGCTGAGTTTTCGTGTACAAAATGACAAAATACAAAGCGAGTTTTCTCGGTAAAAAGTGTATTCCCGTATCCATTTGTAATCCAGACACCTTAAAAGAAGACAAAAAAGTCTGAAGAATTGAAATGTTTCAGTATTTGGTGTTCCTAGTGTTGGTGGCATCGGGTAAGTTTAGTCATGAAGGGGTTCATGCGATAGACCATGAAAAGAACGTTCTCGTTCCACGATGTAAGGAGATCTATATTACGATTTAAGAAAGTGACTTCAGAGTTTCTCAGTTATTAAACAAGGGTACTTTATAATTAAGGGCAAGGATAAATGTACACAAGTTAATTTTCAGAGGTACTTCTTAGTTTAGCTTGGGGAAATCTCTGATCTAATGTGACCGAGATGTCGACTTATTTCTGTACAAGATTGACTAGTAAGCCATTTAATTAAACGTTGTGAACAAAAGAAAGGTGGACATTTCTGTTTTCCTGATGAAGCTCGAGAACTCTAAGTTCCCTGGAAAGTGGGTAATCACATTCCAGGTCATTTCATACATTTGTGTGTGAAATGCTGGAAAGAGTACAGACAGTGTATGTCATCCTTACACTCCTTACTTGATCTCAAGGTTCCTATTGATAGGATTGTCAGGTGGAGCAAATACACTGGAAGTTCTCATAAGTGGACACCTTCGGGATGTGAAAAAGGTGTCCGTAACTGGAGCTGGCCGCTTATGAGAATGGTTCTCGTAAGCGGCCACTAGAGTTGGAAGGTGTATATGGCAGGTTACAGGAGCTTGCTCAGCTAACAATAAGCATTGATAATGCAAAAAATACCACCATTTCAAATGATCTTGTTTGGTTTTTGAGAATGGCAATAACTGTATACAGATAACCACTGTACTATGCGATATACAGATTCTAACTGCAATACTAGTTGATTGATTAAAATAAGAATCCAAGGCTAATGGGATTTCTTTTTTGAGTGTCTGCTCACAGGAGCTTAAGGTTACAGTATACCTTCGGGTCAGCAATTTTCTTCAAATTTGGATTTTTGGGTCAAAATAGTGGTCGAAGAATAATCTCTAATTTCTGAAAAAAAATTTGAAAAAGGCTAAATATTGGCGGAGAAATGGCGGTTTTACGTTTTCACCGGAAGTAAAAGTTTACCTCTTGATTGACAGCCCTATAGCGCGTATGCAATCAACCGAAACGATTTTCGCGGGAATTACCTATATGGATGTCACGAATTGACTACTCAGTTGATCAGCATTGTTGTTCTGACTACCCAGCATCTTTGGTATTAGGCATGTCTCTATTAAGTTATAAGTAAACATAGATCACGTTTAAACCATGGACTAGTTTGAAAAAGCGAAAACAGCGAAGAACGAATGAAAATACATCAATGAATGTAGAAGCGAAAGTTCGCCACGTGGATGAAGCTATAGTTATCGTATAAGGCGGGCAAATATTCGTGGTAAGAGAAAAGAAAGGTTTTGTAAAAATTTCGGAACTTGACAGCAATAACAGGGATGCTGACAGAGACTCTTCTGATGAGTCAGATATCGACGAATCGTCGGACTCATTGAGACCATTTGAAATATTATCCATGCACAGCTGCCCACACACAGTTGCTCTCCGCCCTTTCTTTTGTTTGTTTCCTTCGCTCAGCCACTCTAGCGTTCGTATCCTTTTTAGTCTTCTCCATTTTGCCAGACCAGCTTCAAGAAAAACCGAGCTACAGAAAAATTATCTCTCTACCTTCGGTTCCTTGAGCGCATTGCGAAACACGAGAGTTTTTTAGAGATTCGCGCGTAAATTTCACCAGGAGGTTAACGGTAGTAAACTTTCCCTGCACTGATTGGCTTAGTTATCTGAGAACCCAGGTGAAGGCGTTTGTGGGCGGAGTTTGTTTACACAGCAGAAAATGTTTCTTAGCGCTGTTTTCTCGAATAAATTTTTTCACTTGAAGCAGACACTTTAAAGAGTTATAACTCAAAGGGAATTTGTTCAATTGCTCTTAAATTTGGACAGTGGCTAGTTTAACATATAAACTACAAAAGCGTGTCTGGGAATTGTTAATTTCGAAATACTTTTTCTTCGAGAGCAATTTTTGTACGATCACTCCACATTTTTTTAATCCTATTTCGAAAATGTTCTGTAACTTTTTACTGCAATTGAATATGCCAAAACGCAGACACGTTTTTTAAGCGCTTTGGGCCCTGAAACCGAGGAAAAAATTAAATTGGCGAAAAACGAAATTCGCTTTGACTTGTAGCTTTCGAAAGGTGATTCAGGCGCTCGCATTTAGTGGTCGTGAAAAATTTGACAATTCATTTTCTTTCAAAATTCTTGGTATAGTTTGATAGCCAGCCCCATAAGCTTTAATTTGATATAGGGGTTTAGGTATCTACAGCTTAAACTGCACGCGCTACATCGCTTGCGCGTGAGACACCCCTGAAGGTACACTGTAACCTTAAGAACAAAGGAAAAGTCTACATCAGAACCCCTCAAAGTGTCCACGGCTGCTTACAGAAATGTCTGCTTATGGAAACAAATAAATATAGAGTTTGTGTGGAAGTTCAAACAGAATTTTGAGAAGCCGGTTATACACTAGAGCTGTCCACTTATGAGAGTGTCTGTTAAGAGAGCTTACACTGTATATATATTTTTCTTGTGCCTTATCAAATACCATAACGAAACTTTTTTGTGTTTTAGGTGTAGAACAGCTTATATTAAAATCTGCCATTCAAAGCATCTCTTAAACAGGCTTTAATTTTATTTAACATCAAAGGACTTTATTTGAAAACCACCAGTATTTACCTATACAAAGAGGCTTGGGTACGAAATTGTTCTTATTGTCTCGTACCCACTCTCTACTTGTTCTTTGAGAGCAATGACGGTGATGAAGCAAGAAAATAGGAGGAATGCTTATATCTGGGGGGCTTGTGACTGGAATAGTTTTTTTTTCTTTGCATGTAGATGGTCCTTAGTATTAGTGGGGGACCTGTAAACAGGAGTCCTTGCAGTCAGAATTTTACTGTATGAGTTCAACAATTTTCGTGTAATTAAATTGTATATGGTAAGAAGTTTTTTTCTTGTCTTCAGGTTTAGGAAATCAACGAAAAGGACTTGTTCTGGTAGAAACCAATGATGATGTCAAGGACAATGATGTGAAAGTGACTGCAAATGCTGAACAAATAGATGAAGAAGACTTAGAGGTATTTCAACCGACATCTGATTGGCAAGCAATCCGACCAGGTCAGGGGATTCCAGCTGGACTTCATGTGCGCATGAACTTACAGACCGGCAAAAAAGAAGCCAAGCTTATGGATGGAGATGATGGAAGTAAATACAAGATTGACAAAGACTCTAAGCAAAAGTTTATTAATATTGACAAAAATTTTATATCTAAGCAGCATCTTAAAGAAGCATTGAAGGATTTTAGGGATAAATTTCAAGATGAAAGTCCTGATGGAGAGAATTCTGAACAAACCCAGAGCCAGTTGGATCCAAGTGAGTATATCTGTAATAAACGACGGACGAAGGCTAAAACTACGAAGGCACTTTATTAAAACTGGATACGAAACGGATAATCGTGGCTTTTTTACTCCTGGGCTACCGCACCTAGCTTGGTAACCATCACTTGGCACTAGGTACCAGTCCTACACATCCTACATGTACATACAAGTAAAGTCGATAGAAACTACATCTACCTATAAATGTTCTTAGCATACTTTTTTGGCATTTTATTTTGCTAGTTATTTCTCTATAGTTTGGTTTTAGTTACTGAGACAAGATCTCTTATCATGAGATTATCCTTAATCTTCTGACCTGTTGTTTTGACAAGTGGATAATATTGCCAGGGGATGTATATATCAATACCTTTTGGAAATATAGGGTAACATAAGGTGTCATTGCATATTGTTAACAAAAAAAAAATTCTTATATTACTATATACTAAGCTATTTCTATGCTTTAGAACCATTTGATCAATGACAGCACTGGTCATTGTGTTGTGTATGAAGTTAGTAGAATATCTAGAACAGTTTTGAACTGAGTGTTGTGAAGCCAAAACCAAACCAGTTACATGTACTTACCAATATTATTACACTACTCAGCAAATCTCAAACTGTACTTAAAACCAACACCAAAACCAAAGGGTCTTGATAGCACAAGTATTGTAAATATTTTTAAAAACACAACAACGCTTTTCAGTTTTCGGAACATGTTTTGATGTTTCAAACATCATCATCAGCCATTATGAATAAATAAGTTTGCATTTTACGTTAATTTAAATTTATAAAGGTTCATTGTATAGGCTGTTACATATATAATAACGATCTTTCTGTAAACCTTGTATATTCATTATGGCTGATGATGATGTTTGAAACATCGAAACATGTTCCGAAAACTGAAAAGCGTTGATGTGTTTTTAAAAATATTAACACCAAAACCATAGTAATTGCCTGATTACTTTTGATACTCAATTGAAAACTGTTCCATAAGCAATGTAATAGCTAACAGTAATATATATAATTGCTGTTATTGGACTTGGTGAAGTACATTTCTGAGTATGGCACTGTACAGTTGCGAATGGATGAGTGATTTCAAAATTGTCAAAGTGTGTAGTCAGTATATGATGGATTTGAAATTACAAAAAAAGATTTCCCTCTAAATTGCACAACACAAAGTGCAGTTGTTAATAAATCTTATTGACAACAAAAATTAATATCAAGGTCCAGGTAAGACTGTGAGAACCTTTGTTTAGTGAGTGGTATATGTCATCAATTTTATAACAGCAGGAAAACAGCAAGGAAGATCCAATTTGAGTGCTTATTAAAATTATGAATGTTGTTATTGACTGATACAATTAACAAATAACTTGTGGTAACAAATGGTACCAGCCACATCTAATATCTCTCCATTTTTCCAGGTAAAAAGTATAGATCTATAGACGAAATCCGAAAGGAGTTAGAAGGAGTAGATCTTTTCCTCAAAAAGGATATTGAAATACTCATGAAACATGTGGATACCCTAAATAGCTCAGGTTCCACTCTAACCGAGAAGGAGCATGCTTTAGATGAGCTCGAGTACTATGTGCATCAGATAGATAATGCACGAGATTTGGACACCATTGGTGGATTGTCACTGGTGATAAAGCTTATGAACTCCTCAGAGGAAGGCCTCAGAATAAGGGCATGTTATGTGCTGGGATCAGCAGTACAGAGGTGATTTTAATACAGTTGAACCTATCTACAAGGGCCACCTTGGGGACAGATAAAATGGGTCATTACAGAGAGGCAGCCATTGTAGGGAGGTGGCCATTAATGGAGATTCACCTTTAATTTGTTGTTATCAAGTGTTAATCAAGGTTGCAGTTCCTAAGAAGATGCCAATAGTTCATCCTGATATATGTTTGTTTGTCATTGGTACGTTGAGTTTCAGTACATGGTGACTTAATAGTTATTGTGCAGGACTGTAGAATGTGCAATCTGGGTTCAAGCCCTGGCCAGGGTTATTGCATTAGGTTTTTTGACAAGACGCTTTACTCTCACAGAACCTCTGTCCACCCAGATGCTGGACAGAATACTAACCCTGTGGTTACCACAGTAGCATCCCATTTGGGGAGAGTAGAATTGGTCCTAGTTGCCTCAGTCAATTGCATGCCATGATGTTGGGTTTGAAGAAAGACTTACCCTCTCAGTGTTGTATTAGTACAAAAAAAGTGTAAAATGTAGCCATTTCTTTTGTAGTGCTACTTCTTATTAATTTTTAGTAGATTGTCATTTCTGTGTCAAGCACGTAAAGTTTTTTTGGTTTTGTTTATTTATTATCAATTTTCTTTCTCTTGCTCTTGCCTAAAATAGCAATCCAGAAGTCCAACAGGCAGCCCTAAAGCAAGGAGCATTACCATTACTTCTTCGGCTGCTGTCGCAACATGAGTCCATGGCAGTCAGGAAGAAAGCAATGTATGGACTGTCTTCCCTTATCAGGCTCTTTCTGAATGGACAGCGAGAATTTCTCAAACTTAATGGGCTTGAAATGTTTGTGAAGCTCTTTGAAGAAGGTGGGAGTGGCCCACTAGTTGTCAAAGTAATCACACTTATGACAGATTTGCTGACAGAACAAATTGAACATGTTACAACCCTGCTGAAAAAACAGGGAGAGGATGTGTCTGGAGATATCTCTGGAAGGTACAGTAAATTCTACTCTAAGGCGAAGAACTTGCTGAAGGGGAATAACTATTCAATTGTTATGCCTCGTAGTGCCCTTGCGGTGCTCCAAATTGAGTCACGCAGAGCTGCAATGTTTAAAATTGTCCTCAAATTTAACCCGAAGAGAACCTCGAAATATAGTTTACAAGGGAAGAAAAATGTCAAAGACGTATAAATAGTAAACCAATAGCTTACGGCTACGTGGCTACGCGGCTAAGAGAGTGCGCAACGACGTGGCTATGTGGACATGTTACGGCGCGGCCATGTTGCGGCCAAACGTACGTGGTAATAGGGCGCGGTCACGTGACCATGTAATAACGTACGTAGCAATGCGGCGCGGCCACGCGGCCATGCGGTTTACGTACGGGGCTAGCTAGGCGGCTATGACTTCATGGAAAAGATGCGCGGCTATGCGGTTAACATAGAGACAACCCCGCAACGCGCACGGCTTTGTTGGACTTCAGTGGAACGTGGCTACGTGCTCAACGTGGCTTAGCAGCTACGTGAGTGCGTGGCAACGGTGCTGTGAGGCCTCATGGTTAAATTTGCGTGGTTTCACTTTTGATACGTAGTTAATTTGAAAAAAAAATACTACCTTGTAGCAATATATCAACTCAAATATTGGTAGTAAAGGGTAGGTAGGAATCGCTTGGACGGCCAATTGTAATACTTCTTACAAATTTGGCTCGTAGCCACCATTCTATAGATTAGAAGTAGGACAGATGTGCACAGCCTCTGTGCATGTTGAAAGTATCGAAATTTTCAGTTCTCATGAAATAAGCAAAATCCATGCAGGTTGCTAGACGCTTTTCTTTCTTCCCCTGCAACCAAGGAAAAAATCTCTTCCACCCTGTATAAACACCTTACACCTTAACCAACAACTGTATTTCTGTTTACAGGGTCCCTCTGTTGAAAACCATGGTCGAAAAGGGCTGGTGCCAACTCATACCCGCTCTCCTGCACACCACTGAGAATGACACGAGAGAGAAAGTATTAGAAGCATTGCACGTGATGGTAGCTGGCTGTAAGACTGAATTTAAAAAACCTCACGTGCAGGACAGTTTAAATAAACTCAAACTGGAGTGGCTCAAGGACGCGAATGCTCCAGATGTTCACGATGAGTCAGAATATGCCGGGATTTTGATGCAGCTTGTTACGGACCTCATGAGCAAGTTAACATGACGAGGATATGCTTATGCGAAAGACAATGAATCAGCATATGAGACAAATCTCTCCCGTCAAATATCGGCTCTGAAAGAGACTTCAGATACTGCGATCTCACAGCAACTTTGTACGTTTGTGAAGTTGCGTCCGATTTTGTCCGACGGGATTGCCTCAGTGACCCTCTTCGCGTTGCGTTCTTTAGCAAAGAAGTCACTTTACTCTCATAATGCCTCCCTTTGCTTAGGGCTTGGTTATTCAAAGTAGGAAAGGCCGAGATATACGGGGAAGCATTTCTGCTACTCGTGTCGGAACTATGTCGCACCAGCTTGTTACATCGCAATTTAAAAGTGTTGAACTATATGTACTTCATGTAACGTGTTGCTGCAACTGGTTGTATACTTAAAATCACTTTTAAAATTACAATGCAGCATTGCGGTGCGCTAAGTTGCTACAAAATGCTGCCCTATTATTTGGCCTTAGAGATAATCCAGACGTCGACTCGCGATCTGTATTATTATTTTTTTGTCATCAACAACTAATTTCTTTTTATAGGACTAACGCTTTTACCTTGGCTATGACCTAAAATAACAGTAAAGTTGGTTTGCTTTGAATCAAAACTTATTGTGACCTAATGCGGTCCGCCTCTTCATAAGCCTATGGAAACGGCTGAAATCCCCCCCCCCCCACCCCCATCCCACTCCCCCCACACACTATGTTTATGCAAGCTAGAAAAAAATTCATTTATTTATTGATGACGAAATCCATTTTCAAATGTACGAATAAGGTGGGCTTAATCTGGAATTACAAATTGTACTTGGACATAGAGCAGGACATACAGCCTGCGAGCAGGCTCTTCCCGGGGAAAGAAGGAAAGTTGCTATGCGAAGAGCCTGCGAACAGGTTTATATAAGACAGATGGATTTGATGTCTTTTTAAATTAAAAAAGATAAAGCCGTTGGTGACGAATGAACAGTTGAATTGTTGACTGATCTTTTTGTGGGACACGCACATTGAAATGGAAGTTTACTCGCGCACTGGACATGTTGACTGTAGTCTGGCCAATCCACACTCGAATATTCCCGTTTAAAACGATAAGTTATGATGAAGTCTATCTATCAACCAAACTTCTTTTGATTCGTTTAGTGGGTGGGCTTTTTGTCTAGACGTTTGTGCTTCACAAAAGTGGAGTATCGTAAACTGGTTACAGAGGTTTTTCTCTTTTCCATTTCTTATGTGAGCCACTCTCTCTGACCGCCATGACAGCTTTTTCAGTTCAGTAGCAAGAAGAAGAAAAGAAAACCGCGATACTAAGGTTTTCTTTTCTTCTTCATTGACAGTTTTGACCGCGCGAAATCGACCACTATATTTTATAGTGGCCAAGAAATTTAATTCACAACCACATTGTCGAGCTCGCCCACAATGGGTCACAAACAAAGATAATCAACTTGCTATTCACTCCAGGAGTCTGGAATAGATTATCAGGGCTATTTTTAGACCAGTTACGACCTTCACCAAGACAAAGAAAATTCGGCTGTTGTGTTTTTAAAAGCAGCCTAACAAAACGGGTATCTCATCACGTATTACCTAACTGAAATGAGATTAGCCTACTTTCACCTGCTGTTAAAGCTGATCGTAGGTTAGAATGCGATTGGTTGTTGTATAAGAGGTCTGTCTGTCTGTCTTCAGTCTTAGATATCAGCTTCCGTGGGAGACAAAAAAGTAACAAAAACTAACTAAAATAAAGAACAAAGAAGTACACAAAGAAAAATAGATAAGAAACTAATCAAAGACTCTGATATAGGCTTGTAGGAGCACAAAGATACTTGGGAACGCTTTTTTATATGAATTCTTTCAGATATGGTTTGTTCAAAGCGCAACACGAGGTCCTCCAGACTCCAGGGGGTAACTTGCAGTATACATGACTGGGGGAGGGGTCCGATGAGGCTTCACATTGCGAACCCAAAAAAATACACGAGCCTGAAATTTGACACCCAAAAAAATACCTGGCATCAAAATTTCCTACTCAAAACAATACAAGATTTGAATACCTTAATACTGATTTAATCAATCAAACAGACTCTTCTAATGCATGATTTTGCATCAATAAGCTAATGAAATTGGTATGTCTTTTAAAGTCTCTTCATCCTCCCTTGTGCTCCACATCACACACAGGTCCTCATCGCTCGGAGATGTGTAAACCCAAAAAAATACGCGTATTTTTCTAAGACCTAAAAGTATACGTGACAGATCTCTTGACCCCACAAAAATACCGAGGGTGTAAATGTTTTACGCCCCAAAATATGTCGGGCTAAATTTTCCGTGATCGTTCTAGTTACGCCATCTGTTTCTAAAACGGGTGAAAATTGTAAACAAAGAGGTCCTAAATTAGCCTTCCTCTTTCGCTTTTGTTTCCGCTAAGGAATGAGCCCGCATGTACGGACGAGTGGTTCCAGCGCACGCGCTAATGAGCAGTTATCGGAGTCATGCATTTGTGATGGCCGATTTGAACGGTTAGACATTTCTACTTGGCGTGTTTGTGAGGGGTTTGTATTTGTGTAAACGCCTACCTTCTTTGTCGAGAATCCTTGCAGTGCTCAAATCGCTGTTGTTTGTCATCATGGAGGCAAAGCCATCTTCGAGAAAGTTGCGTGTTTGATGGAGAGCGCGAAACACCATGTACGCTTTCCGTCAGGCTGAGCTGGTGGGCAAACGCTTCTTGTGTGTTCGGGAGAAAAATTCTCTTCGTCCAAACTCTCGATCTAGGCGCGTGTCTAGCCCGCTGGATTACCAGTGGAAAGTTGGAGTAATCAGAGCTTGCAGTGAAAAAGATTTTCACCATTCAGAGTTAAAGGTGAGAGTTTATCTTTAGATAGCTTTCAATGCAGCGAACAACTAACTGCGTTAGCGCTACTTGGCTTTTTCATTGACTGTTCAGTGGACCTTACCATTTGTTAGCTAGACTTACCTCCCCGAGGAAACTGTATTCTGCGCGGATTTATTAGTTTGTTGACAAGCGTTTTACCCAGTTGGATTACAAGTGCGAAATACTACATGTAGCTAAAAATATAGCCGGTGTTGATTGTTCGCTCCTTGTATTCACCAGTGAATTGATTAACAAAACCTTGGAGTACGTGCAAGCTTTGTCAAAGTTATCCTGCAATTGAAGTCGTAGCAGATTGCTAATCCAGCCTTCCACTATTCGATTGTATATTAGAAATTTCGTTTAATGGTTAGACCAATGCAAGTGAAATCATTTGTTCTTAATTTTCGTTAAATTTTATCTGCTGACGATTACTGGTACTTTACATAAAAGAGCTGCCTTATACATGAATATGCGTGATCCCACTTTGTAATGTACATTTAACAAACTAAAGCCCTTAAAATCGCTGCATTTTAACGGTATGCGTGTGTTGGTTTTGTTTCGTTTATAATTCAGTTCACTCAACGTGGCGACGATCGCGTGTCTAAAGTATTTAATTAGTCGTCTTACATACTTGCAAAAATTTCAGTTCAATTCAGTTGGTTCAAAAGTTGATCTCCCTTGAATTTATGATGAGAACTTTCACAAAAGAGACCGAATCTCCAAGATAATGAAGAAAAGCGTTGGGCAGAAATTTTTTCACGATCGATTAGGCGTGCTTATATCAAAAGCCGAATAATTGAAGAGCGAGGTAAACTAATTGTTAAATAAGTTCTGTCATTTAGTCTCGGAGAGTTCAAATTTTACATCTACTGTACACTGGACTTTTAAAGATCGTTTCAATTTTTTCTTAAAATAAACAACCAAAGCAAAATACCACTTTTATGCATGAATCATCAAGCAATATTTTCCATTGATATCAGTAAAATGAAAACCTACAAACACAAGCCTTCTGCAGCTACACAGACAAGTTTACCTTGCATAGTTATACATATATTTGAATTAACACAGCTCTTCTTGTTAGTATGAAGTGCAGTGCACATTACAGGAGAAAAATGACATGCATGTGATGTCTTTGCACACAGGCAATGTAACGCTTGAAAAATCTCTGAAAAAGTTATGAAAAATTCAAATAAAGTTTTTATGGTGTGGTAGCATTTCTTGTGCAAGGATGCTAGTACTGTACATGCAATGTTTATTTAAGAAATAGAAAACATGTTCCATGTTTCTATCGAGTTCTAGAAACACGAGTGGAAGTCTGGGAGAATGAGAAATGCTGTGGGAACATGAGCTGCAGGCGAGTGTTTCCACAGCTTTTTCGAGTTCTCCCAAACTTTCACAAGTGTTTCTATTAAACAATTAGATTATGAGCTCGAGATTTCTATCACGCGATAGTTGACAAGGGCGCAGCCCAAGTCAACTATCACGTATAGAAATCAAGAGTGAATAATCTAATTGTTTTAGTATAAATTTACTAATCATTCAAAACTTTATCTAAATCCTCCTCACAGATGCTTCGAAAACGCCAAGAAGCGGCCATCATTTCATTAACAAGCGCACACTGTTATGTTACTCACTATCTATCGCAGAATAGATAGTGAGTAACATAGCCAATCAGAGAACGCCATTCGTGATAGAATACGAGTAGATTTATACTAAAACTTGATAGAAACACAGAGAACATGTTTTGTATTTCTTTTAGAAAACACTGCGACAAAAAAGGAAAACAATTTGTTGGCATTGATTATCAAAATGTAAAGTCTCTTTGCTCGCACTATTGTTACGTCAGCAGCTCGTGCTAGTTCTGTGTTTCTATCGAGTTATAGAAATACAATTTTCAACCAATCAGCGCACTTATTTCCTTAGGACTGTTTTCTAATGTATACTGGTAATACAACAGTAAAAGCTTGCATCAGCATTGCCTGTTTAAGGGATAATTGTTTATGTATAGCTGTTTCGAGAAGGTTGTCTTAGCCAAGCATAAAGTGTGTGCCACAATTCCAAAAGGCATCATGGAAATGGTACAGAATGTAGTTTGCTGTTGTTTGATAAAAGTTCATGGTGTTTCGGCATGACATATAGAGAATTAGAAAAAAGCCAATGAGAATATGTGCACTGATTGGTTTAAAATCATGTTTCAATTAAACAATTAGATTATGAGCTCGAGATTTCTATCACATAGAAATCAAGAGCGAATAATCTAATTGTTTCAGTATAAATCTACTAGTTGTTCAAAACTTTATCCAAATCTGCTTCACAGACACTTTGAAAACGCCAAGAAGCAGCCATTATTTTTATTAACAAGGGCACACTGCTACGCTACTCACTATCTATCGCAGAATAGATAGTGAGTAGCGTAGCCAATCAGAGAACGGCATTTGTGATAGAACGCTAGTAGATTTATACTAAAACTTGATAGAAACACAGAACTAGCATGAGCTGTTGACATAGTGATGACGTCAGCAAAGAGAATGTACATTTTGATGATCAAAATAAACAAGTTGTTTTCTTGTTTTCATCCCGGAATTTTCTAAAAGAAATAGAACACATGTTCTCCATGTTTCTATGGCGTTTTAGTATAAATCTACTAGCATTCTATCACGAATGCCATTCTCTGATTGGCTACGCTACTCACTATCTATTCTGTGATAGATAGTGAGTAGCGTAGCAGTGTATCTTTGTTAACAAAATGATGGCCACTCCTGGCATTTTCGAAGTGTCTGTGAAGAGGATTTAGTTAAAGTTTTGAAAGACAAGTAGATTTATACTAAAACAATTAGATCATTCACTCTCAATTTCTATGCGTGTTAGTTGACTCAGGCTGCACCCTCGTCAACTATCACAGGATGGAAATTTCAAGCTCCTAATCTAATTGTTTAATTGGAAGAACTCAAAAAAGCTGTGGAAACACTCACCATTTGGCTTATGTTCCCACAGCATTCCTCGTTCTCCTAAACTTTCACTTGTGTTTTTATAACTCGATAGAAACATGGTACACATTTTCTATTTCTTAAATGGAAACAGGCACTCATGATCAACATGCAAAGAAACTAGTTTCCAATAGCCTGGGGCAAGTGGACCTTGGGGTAAATATCGTAAAAAAATCATGAATTAATTAAACCTGATATAAAGAAAGTTTAACTAGTGACCTTCAGGCTAGTATGTCATAGTTACAACTTGCCCTTTGGGCAAGTTAAAAAAATGGTTTTCTTTTCACTAGATGACAATTTATCCTTCAAACACCCTTAATTACTGAGAGCTCGATAAGCCAGCAATAAGCTACAACTTCCAGTGGTAACTTTCAGCATCCCCACATGCTGCTTTTTCCAGTTTTGTAGGGGAACTTTTCTTGAAATGGCTGTATATTACTGTTAGTAGCTGTAGCTTTGCAGAGTACCTAATTTAAAAGTTTATTTTAATTATCAGTGCATTCTCTGGCCAAAGTATTTTCATATAAACAATAGCTTTGACACTTCGTGAATTGTTCACTTGTGTAATTTAATTCTGTATTTGTTTTTCTCTGCATTGATATTTTTGTGTTGTCTTCATTTTGTTCAAATATGTATTGGCCAAGACAGTGAGAGAATCTTAAATTTGCCAGTGTGTTTGAAAAAATTACTGTCTCAGCATCATTTTGTGTGCATTTGTCATTGTAGGTTTTGGTTGAATATGATAATGAAGATTGGACGACTAGAGAGTGGCTCAAAATACACGATGGAAGCTGGAAGTTATTTTTGGTGGAACAGACAATGGTGTGGAGTCAAAGACCAGATCCATCAAATCCAAGAAGACCACTCTTGTGGCCAGCTTTGGTGAGAATACAGTGCCATTTACGAATGATGTCTTGAATGTTTGGTGAAGAGTCTCATTCAGATATGAAATGTTTGGTGTTGGTATTAAGTACAGTACACACAAAGTTTGACAGGATTTTTTAGATTTTTTATTATGGATCAAGCAGTGTGCATTCAAGCATTGGCCAGAGCCACTGCTTTGTGTTCTTGTGCTAAACATAAACTCTCACAGTACCTTTCTCTGTTCAGAAATGTAAATAGGAATAAGGCACTGGACATGCTGATGGGCAATCTGGCCAGACAGATTTAAGTTGATCATTTTTTTTGTTCATTTGCTTTGTTTCCTAGACATTTGCTCCCCTAGTTGATAAACATGGATTGAAAGATGAGGATCAGCCAGTTGCAGTGGAGTTTGTAGGAGATCACGAAAGGTAACAGTTGATTTAGTATGGTTGAGCTGAATAACTCTACATGTATATGTAATCGCTGAAAACTAGTACAGTGATAGTGAATGATTGTGAGAGTCTTCTAAGAATGATTCTTAAGTATATTCAGTGTAGTAATAAATATTGTAGGTTGTAGATCGATAAACAGGCCAGTCGCTATTTGTCCTTCATTGTGCCTTTTTTGTATGCTTTGGTGGCTTACCAGGTGAGCTTGGTTAAGCCTGGTTGTCTCATATCAAAATACCTACAGCAAGACCAAACAAGACTGATTGTTTCTAAAGCATACCAAAAAGGTACTATCAGATCTTTACTACATCCAAATTTGATCAAAAACTGGTGATGTCAGGTGTGTGGGCGCTTGATATCACAGGAAACTGGGACACTAGACAAGGCTTCTGATTGACTCATTGCAAATTTTGAGTGCAGGTAATATATTGTATGTCAATATTGAAGGTACAACTTGGTCATTTGTGACAAGCTTATGACAAGTCTACAACACAAATCAGCCAAGTTTGATAGAATGAAAATGTTACTTGCGCTGTGCTCATAGGAGGGTTAACTAGTAAACCTTCATGTAGCAATTTACTAGCCTGTAGCCTGTGTGGAGAGCGTTTCTGTGGGATTTGAGAGCAAAGAAAGACCAAGGAACGGGATTTTCAGTGTTTTTCCTGCGCGGAAAATGGGGCGAGAGCCAAAAAAAGAAAGATGGGGGTGGGGGAGAGGAAGGAAGGAAATGCTTGCAGACAAACTCCTGGATTTTGAAAACCCCATTCGCCAGCGAACGGGGCTTGTGGTTGGCTGGGCTAGTTGAACATTATTGACGTGTGTCAATCAAAGGTCTTACACTTCTGAGTGCCAGAAAGAAGGGGAAGATGCGTTCGAAGCTTGTTTACAAAAGGCTTTAACTTTTCTTGCTGAATGAGGATTTAGTTGTGAGCTTTGACAGTACGGTAGAAATCTTGTAGTCCAATGTCGATGCTTTGTTATTTCGAAGCCTGCACATTATTGCAGAAGCAAGTGTGACACAATTTGCAGTTGTTCCTTTAATTTTAACACCACTTTCTTGAATGCCACGTACGCAAAGGACAAGATAATAAACCACAGGACAGAAATTTGCACTACTGTGTGGGAAAACCTAGTGATTTCGTCTGGCTTGTGACGTAGCATGCTTTCAATTTTATCATATAAGTATTCTGACATTTCATTGGAAGCTTTTTTGTTGACAGCATTTAGAACCTTTGGGTACAATTCTGAATGATTTGTTATAGTGTTAGCTGTGGCATGCCAGTTTTTGTCACATATTTGCCCTACCAAACATTTAGTCTTCTCATTGCGGGGAATTCTTACAAGGACATTTCCAGAGTTGGTTTTATAAACAACTTTGACTTGGAGGCTGCCTAGGGGAAGATTATCTATATTCAGATACTGGTCAAGATTATCGTTATTTTCCTTCTCAGATGTTTGAAGCCTCTCTTGCCCAAATTCCAAAGTTTTCTGAGAAGACTTTTGGTTGTTTGTTTTTGTCACAGGAGATAACACTCGAACTGATTTTGTGGATCTGGTGTTTCCAGCAAACAGTTCTTTACTGGAGTTGCCTTTGTAGGAGTTGACTTACTAATTTTACCTTGTATCGATTCCTGGACAAATGAATACTGTGATCCAAGATTTTGAATCTTGCGAGCACAAGGATTACAAACACAACTTGGATAATTCTCTCATTTTAACTTTCTGGCAGATTTGTGCTAAACCTTCACCCTCGTAGTCCTTCCTTTTGGACAGATTGAGTAGAAATATAGCTTGATTATAAATTACCAAATTTAACTTTGAAATTGCAATTACAAAGCCTGCATTGGTCGCCCGGAGTTATTGAGATTTCTCCGTTCCCACAGTACAGTGTACGCTCGTTGTTTCAGACATATTTTGACAGTTACAGTTTGTTTTTGTTCAAAGTTCACTTCCGCTATGGAAGGTCAAAGATTTTCTTGGTTAATTTATGACAGCCGATGACAGCATGACATCTCAGTGTGCACGTGGGCGGTTTTCAAAATCCAGGGGTTTGTCTGCAAGCGTTTCCTTCCTTCCTTCCTTCCCCTCCCTCTTCCCCCTCCTTTACTTGCTCCATTTTTCACGCTGTAATTCTTTGATCCTGAACCCCACAGAAATGCTTGCTAAGCAGGCTAACTAGGCTGGTGATAGCAGACTGGTAGATTTACAATATTATTATCATTCTTTTAGCCCAATAGCTAGAATTGTTACACTTTGGGTCTACAAATATCCTTACTTTGTAATATTGATTTCTGCCTGATCAATCCCATCCCAGTATAGTTAATATCTCTTTGAATCAGAAGACTTTTAGATCATTAATTTTTCTAAAATTAAAATGTTTTAAAAAGCACATACAGTAATAGCCCACGTATAAGAACCTGGGTTTTAAGAACCTGTTAGGCTAAAATTTTAATTTTAAGCCCCCTCCACATAAGAATCTATTAAGGCTAAAATTTTAAGTTAGGTTCTTATCAGTGGGGTTGCTGTAAAAGTGTATAGGTAGAAACTGCTGAATTAAGATCATCATCTACAAGGCTGCTGCCTAACGGGCGCCCGGTCGCCTGAGGCGCCTAAGTTACGAGTGCAGGCGACTAAAGTTTTGTTCAAGGAGCCCGAGTGGGCGCCTAAACATGGAGTTTTCATCTCCATCTAATCTGTCTGACGACTTCAATCTTCCCATGAAATCGGTCAAAAAATCGTTCACACAATAAATTAAACGGAAAACAACAGCTACTCTGGTCCTGTTTTGCTTTTAACACGAAAATATGGGCCAAAACACAGCAACAAAGTCTCTCTCTCTTCGCTCACAAAACAGCCGAAAACAGCCATCCTTGAAAATCGCCCTATAATGCATTGCAAGCTCAGTATTGAATAAATGCGCATTATGTATGCCAATGGATTGTGTCTCTGTTGATGCCCTACTGATTTCAGTTGCAAAATTAAATAACTACTTTGATAACAAATATTTTTGGAATTGGAGTTATGATACTACTGACATTATATTAACAATTAAATAAAGATAAATGTCTCTAAATTCGTGGGCTTTTTTTTGTCTGATTCTTTGGAAACCTTCACTTAGCTGAATGAATTTCTGTAGTTTCTGAAAAGATACCAGTATTTATGACTAAAAGTCAAAATATTCAAGTAGTTAGCCAGCAAAAAGAAAACATCATTACAATTCTTTTTGCATACCAGGGTTTTATATTTTAAATTATCAAACGAATTGTTGTGACTCCGCCCAATATACGAGAATTTATTTTCTCCAAAGAAGCAGCCAATATAATGCGGTAATCAGGCCTTCTGATATTATGCGATGGTGGGATTTCGCAAAATCGACCTCAGATCGCATCCGATCGCACAATTCACGAAAAATCACATAATTCATGAAAGAACGCACAACATTCATAAAATAAAGCATAAATCAACAAGTTTCTTAGGAATTCCTGCATAAATATGTCATTTTTAAGATGATTTACCTTGGAAAAAGCCTAAGAAACCTTTGTCACCTTCGATTTTGTAAACATTCGAAGCTGCAAGGCGTTATTTTGCATGTCGGGGACCTGGTACAAGTCTTATTCTTAAAGAGTGGCCTATTGGTGAAACACAAACACGTCCTTTGTTCAGATTAGTCAATCTGAATGGCTGATATATACACATTCGGACTCGATGGAGTCTATACGTTTGATTGGAAATATGGTTTGTTGTTTAGCTGGAAATGGTTCGACATTTTTAACCAAATGGCTTGTTTTACTGGCTACATTCATCTGTGTAGACGTTTGGTCGTGGTATGTTTTCGTCACCTTGCAAACTTTAACCAGTGAGATTTTTGAAACGTGTTGGAGAAAATTTTGTTCATAACAAAATTTCCCGCAGCCAACTTGTACAGTAGAACACCGCTAACTCGAGTCGGTTTACTCCAATTTCCCCTGGATTTGACCAAAAAATTTCAGTCGTGACTCGAAGAGTCCCCTTTGATTATCAACTACTGTCTACAGGGAGAAAGACTGTTTTGTTACGTTCAAGCTAGTTTTGTTATACAATACTATTATGAGATCAGATGTGAGTTTGACTAGCCTGCGTAGCAAGCGTTTCTGTGGGGTTTGGGAGCAAAGAATTATAGCGCGAAAAATGGAGCGAGTAAAAGAAGGGGGAGAGGGAAAGGTTTCCTTCCTTCCCCTCTCCCAACCCCCTCTTCCTTTTTTGTTTGGTTCTCGCCCCATTTTCCGTGCAGACAAAACACCGAAAATCCCGTTCCTCCGTCTTTCTATGCTTCCAAACCCCACGGAAACGCTTGCTACGCAGGCTAGAGTTTGACATACTGTCATATGTTATAAATTAGCCTACATGTACTGTGGGGTTTTATGTAAGTTTATGATCTGCCTCACTTTAATTATGGATTGAATAATATTATTGTGAAGCAGGACGAAGTGTTTAAAAACTGAAAATTCAATGGTGGTTTTATTGATGATCCTTGCAAAATAAATTTAAAATAGTTGGTTTGTTGTATTCAGAAATATAATACTGCGCATAAAAACAAAGCGTAAGAAGCTAATCGTAGCATGCGAGAATATGTTAGCATGTTAGCTGTGTCCTTTCAACTTTTAACGTGGTGCACCAATAGTGCAGAAGACCTCATTTTTTTAATTTATCCCAACTAATGTCGATCAAGATGCATAATTACTGTTCCTTTGTGTTCAAAATGTCTTTAGGGCAGCAAAAAAGTGTTTTTCTTATCCTGAAACCTCATAAAGCAAGCTTAAAATTGCGCAGAAAAAATCGCATAATTGACATTATTTATCTCATAATTGGCCTTTCTAATCGCATAGTCTGCCCTGCAAATTTTGCATAATTTGCATTTTTTCATCGCACCCTATCAGAAGGCCTGGGTAATGCTGCCTAAGAAAACACCTCTTGTTTATACTTATGTCCCCGAAACCCGGGGAAGGAAAGCACATTTTAGTGACGCCAAATTCAAACGCCCCAATGCCTCTTTCATTTTTATTTGTTTTCATTTGCAGCTTGCATTTCATGATTTGTTCAACATATTTTGTTTTGTTAAAGTAGACTTGCTAAACTCAAAAACAAAAGAGACAATATAAATTTTTGTAAAAAAAAGCTGCAGCACTTGCATGGATACACCAATTATCGAATTTGTTTACCGCAAATAGTATTTTTTCTCAGTCATGACCTGATCACTTTGCTGAACCCTTTATTTCAAAAATTTGATTGACATTACACCATATTAGTGTCTCATGGAAAATCTCTGCCTCCGGACCCCTCCCCTAAATTTCCAAATTTACTCCACCCCCCCTGTCTTCCCCAGTCTCCCCAACCCCCCAGATTGATCACAGGAAATTTATTCTGGGCTCCTAAAGAAGTGGCTTGGGCTCCTTAAAAATTTCCTTAGGCAACAGCCTTGATCTATTTAAAAGTAACTTGACATAACTTTTATTTCAAGCTTAAGTACCATGTTGTATGTCGATTGTGTTTGCAATTCAAATAATTCTCGAAGTATTTGCAAGTACTGTACTCTACTACAGTATCAAGGAAAGCTTTCTGACCATCTCCAACTCTGTGAGAATCACAAAATATTTAATGTAAAATATCAAATTATGAATTTGGTATCAACATGAGTTTCTTTGTTATGTTTTGTTAAGGACATATACTGTACCTGCACTGAACTGCCTATAGGCATTACTCTATGGTACAAATAAATGATTTATACAATGTACTGTATTATGAGATGATATTTGTATTATATATAGTTTATTCAGATGAAATTCATATGAAAATATCAGAACCTATTTTAAGAACCTTGGTAGCCTAAATTTGCTTTAAGTACCATTTATATAAGAACCTATTTAGGCTAAATTGAAAAATTCAGGTTCTTATACGTGGGCTATTACTGTATTGTCATTTATGTATTGATAATGATATTTTAAAGTGTTTGTTTACATTAATTAAATGATAAATATTTATTCTGTTTTCAAACCCTAATGGTTTTTTTGTCTTAATTGTTATCTCTAGAGCATTTGTGAGGAATGATGAGTATCGACCCTATGGCCAGGTATTACTGATCAGAAATGCTACATTATACATGTGCATTGTAACTTGCATGTTCATATACCATTATACATGTATGACCACAGGGCAAGAAAAAACCCAGGTCTGATTGCCCAGGACAAGTAAATTTTGCTCTTGGGCAAGTGAAAATGTAAGTTTGGTGGTCCAGTGGACCAGTGAAATTAGCCTTTGTAGTCTTGTTAGTTGACAAGGCATAAACATTGCACACCTATTGGGCAAGTAATATTTTAGTGGGGGCAACTGGAAACTGAAATGTCCTGGCCCACTGGGCAAGTGAATTTCAGAATTTTTTTCCTGCCCTGGGCCATGGTCCACAAAGAAAAGCCATGATTGGGCTGCTTGATTCTTAAGCTCTCACATCTCATGGTGAAATCTTGAGCCAATCTAATATATAGAAGTTTGATTTAATGTGAAACCCTATTGTCTGACTATTGAAATGAAAGGAAGTGATGGTACAATGTATTATCTTCAAAATTTTCAATATACAAACATTTAGAATGTAACGTGTCCTAAGTTCATAATATGTTTTTGTAATTTGATCCGTTTTCAGGATGATGATGCTCTCCAACCAGCTCTAAGAAGTAACGCAATTGTTATGAATGAGCTACGAACATGGCAGCGGCTACAGAAATCCCAGTCCATACTTATGGATGGTAAATAGCATACATCTTGCAATTTAATTATAAGAATCAATTTGGCTGAGTGGAACAAGTTTCCTTTCCAGTGAATCCTGTTTCAGAGAATTGACTGGGTCTGTGATTTTGGCAAAGGTCTCACAAGGCAACAATATGTTTTCTAAGGAGTTTTGTTGGTATACATGTAAATTGTTGAAATCGAACAAAAAGAATTGGATGCTTGTACTCTCAAATTGTTCTTTCCAAGGATTTGCCATAAGCAGCATACATGTCCTGTTTCTCTGGTTGAAATTGATGAGATTAATGGGATTTAGTATTTTGATGTGTCAGAAACAAGGAGCAGCAAATGTTAATTAATTTATAAATACTATTCTTTCATGGGCTTTACATGTGCTTTTGTTTGACTTAAGATTAACTGAATGATTAGCAAGGTTTTTTTGTGTTGTAACAAATAACAGCAAATGTAACAAATGTCCTGTTGTTTTAGGTCCTTTCACTCTAACTGGATTTAGGGTGCAAGTTTATAGGTGAGACTTTTCTTTATGTCATTAATATGTAAATTAAATGATTGTCATAGGTATTTAGGATGTTATTGCCAAATAAAAATTTGTTTTACTTTTTTTTTTTTGGACAGACAAACTTGTAGACAGTGGTTCTCAGCTGTGATAACTGCACATGACATTATGTCAAGGGTAAGACCTATCTACACTGTAGTATGTTAATAATATGTATACATGTAACTGTTCAGTATTTCAACTTGGCATTTGTCAGACAGCAGTTTGACAATACCAATAAAGCTCAATTCTTAGTAAGAGTAAAGTTGTTTTATAACTGCAATGATCACTTGGAGTTTTCTTTTCTGTCCAGGATGGGATTTGTTTCATTCTCTTCACAGTCAGGGTCCATGATGTCTACCTATTGACCTGCTTCCATTTATTTTAGGAGCTAAGTGTCATGGATGATACAGTATTACAGACTCATAGAGTTAATCCAAAGCTTATCCAAGTCATTCTTCTTGCAAATGGTAGGCCATTTATGATTTAAACAATTAGTTACATTTCTTTGACATTTACTGTACATGCGTAGGTATGCTGTTAATGAAAATCAAGCTTTAACAATTGCACACAAAGTCATTGAAACATTCAGTTAATATAAATGGAAAGTCTTGAAATAATGCCAGATGAGAGATAATGAGGTTGTGTCAGAGTATGAAGTGTGGCCTTTTTCTTTGCATCCATTTGACACATTCTATATTAATTTTAATTGTGATAGTAATTTATGCAGAACTTACATTTTACTGCAATCATGTGTCAAACAGAACTGTAGCCTAGTTAAAGGTTTGTGGAAGAGTAATATTGAAAGCATTGAAAGTCTAAAAGACCACCATGAACATCATCTGACTAGTTTTCCAGAAATGGAAATAATGTGATACTTGTAGTTATGTCTGGGAAAAAAGTTTCAAATTTTGTTTAAGCAGCAACAAGATTTACATGCATGTGATAGCAACCAGTTATATCTCCTTTTCTGGGAGTATTATTTTACTCAAATCTGGCAAAAATGTGGGAAAAGTACAGTCAAACCTCTTTAACACAGATGCAAAGGGGGAAGAAGTTTAATTAAGTGGCCATTATTATGGAGGTATCTGTATTATAGAGGTAACTAGAGTGTACTTCTCTGGGACCAAGTGTACTGTCAGTAATATAAAGGTGTCTGTGTTGTGGAGGTGTACAGAAGGAGGGGTTCAACTGTATTGAATTTGTTTACCAATATAGAAGTCTATACAACTTAGTATTTACCACTAATGAGATAATAAGCAGTCTACAACAGGTGTTTTCTCTTTTACAGAGGCAGAGCTGGATAGTCTTTTGCGAGGAGAGCTTGTTCGAGTGTTGCCAATGAGACAGCATCGCCACTCACAAGTTATCATCACTGCACCACTGGCAACACAGACACAAACTAATTCTCTTTCTTCAGTGGCTCCATCTGTAAGACAATCCTGATTTTGTATTCTTGTAGAAAGAACACAAAAAGGCACACATAGGAGCATTTTCTTTGATCATTCCGCTTACATGCATTCAAACCTCTTTACAACCGCCACCTTGTGGACAGAAGAAAGGGGCCATTGTAGAGAGATGGCCGCTATGGGGAGGTAGAGGTGTAATATGACATCTGTCATTTTTCATGGGTGCAACATTTTTGTCTTTAAAAAATGCTTATAGTAGCATATAAGTATGTACCACAAACAAAATGTATCAATAAAACAAAAACCAGACAGAAACAGATACCTTTTACAATAAAAAAATTGACATCATTTGTCAGTCAAATGGTTAACTGGCCATTGTCAAGAGGTTATTTTGGCAGTTGGGATACATTTTAGTGTCCATTGTTGTTGTGGAGAGGTGGCCATTAGTAGAGGTTTGACTGTGATAATAAAATATTGAATATTATATTTATTTAGTGGCATACTCCAATTTTATTGCATATTCATTTGTGTTAGACATGGCAGTTGTATGCTGGACTAACCCAGGCCACAAACTCAAACAGTCTGCCAAACTGCACACAACCAGGATACCAAGGACCTGTGTCAACCACAAGCACTAGGCTAAGCACAGCATCTTTACCTGTGAACTCACAAACTCCAAGCTCCACCAAAGAGAGGAGAAAGTCCACTGAAACAAGGTATCAAATTTGTGTAACCAGTGTGGGTTGGCATAATTCTCATGTTAACCTGCATAGCTGGGTACACTGTACTTTATAGGTATGACCTATCCAAGCTTGCTGAGCTTGGATGATGATTCACAAGCCTGTCTGGTTCATTAAAAAACAAAGCCAAGCCAAAACCTAGCCTGATCAATGCATTCCTAAAACAGTGCTTGCTTATTCAAAGTTTGCATACGAGCCAAGTGGCCAATCAAGCTGGAGGTTATTCCAGTTTCTGTAGCATGAAGAAACTAGGAGTATTTCTACTCCCCCCTGGATGGGATGCTAGTCCATCGCAAGGTTACCCCTAGCATTAAATTTGCCAGTACCCATTTGTGTAGTGTGGGTCAGTAGAATTGTCAAGCTTGCTGAACTTGGGTGACGACTCACAAGCATGTCTAGTTAAGATAAGATAAGATAAGATAAAAACTTTATTACCGTGTCGAAGTTGCTAGCATACAATGTATACTAATTGGGGACACCTAACTACGATTACTTATCTAGTTTATTTAAAAACAAAGCCCAGCCAAAGCCCAGCCTTTTTAGTACATTTCTATAACTGTGCTGGTTTGTTTGAAGGTCAGTGTTTATGAATCCTGAAATTCAGTTGTCCATTTTTTCTGTCACCATAGATAGTCTATGTGAATTATGTACTTCGGCGTCAATAAAAACGTGTCATATGCATACAACAAATGCAGAAGTACAACTGTACATCTGCAATAGTGTTCCCACATAATGACATTACATCCCCCAAAGAGAAACAGGCTTAAAACAACTAGAACTTGCAAAATAGTGCTGTTGTGGGGAATTAGAAAGGATAGCCCACACTGTCTCGTCTTCACAAGATTTTATTCTTCTCCTCTTCGATTCTCACTAGATTTCACAACTCTTTGACTCGACTGACTGAAGGATTTCTTCGACTCAAAAGCTAATTAAATCACAAACAATTGTTTCTTATTGTCGAGGCACACCTTAGTTAAAGTACGCTGATTGGTTAGATACGAATCTTCTAGACATAAGAACAACAAAGATTTCCAGACAAACATTTCACAATCACTAATTGATATCTATGGTATTATCCTGTTTCCGACACTGTTCTATTAGAGCAGGAAAAAAAAAGATTCGCTGTTTCCTGCCTTCTGACTGTAGTTCTTTCTTTTATTTCCAAAGAAATCGGAGCTCTGCATCTCGGAGAAGTACAAGGTCAGACTCAGCAAACAGCCCGCCATCATCCAATGATACCCTTCAACAAACACCTCAAACCTCTCAGTCATCTTTCACTTCTTCATCAACCACTCCCTTGATGTCGGCACCCGTTCAGCTCAGTACCAAGACTTCACCACCTGAGGCACAAATGTCTCCTACAAAAAATTCAAGTTCTTCAAGTTCAGTGGGATCTCCATCAAGTTTGCCAAAGAAGTCTCCTATAAAACAAACAATGTCACCTAAAACTTCACCAACAGTGTTGTCGTACAATTCTTCACCCGTCTCCAATGCTGGCATGAGCACAATGGGTAGTCCTTTCAGGGCCAATCCATTTTGTTCATCTCCTGATTTATCATCTGTAGCGAGTATGGCAAGTCCAATGAGTGGAATTCCCCACATGGGAATGCGCTCACCAGGTCGTGGGGGGCATTCCAGAGCTCAAAGTCCACACCCATTATACTCGCATGCAATGGGGCATCTCAACCTTTCACCCAATCAGTTGTATGCGCTGCAACTTCAGCAACAGCAACAACAGCAGCAGATGCAACAACCAGAAAACCAAGAGTATTTGTCCAAGTTGCGGCATCAGCACTACCAAAGTCTCCTACACCAGTATCAAATGCACTGTTATCAACTACAGCTCATGGTACAACAGCAACAGCTCATCCAACAGATGCCTCTAACAGCAGAACAACAGCACATCTTAGCAGAACATTACAATCAACTCCTTTATCAGTACCAGTGTGCGCACATTTTTCAGCAGTTAGCAGCCGTCACCCAAGAGGAGCAATTATCAATGTTTCACCCCATCAATGAAGGTGACATCCGCACACTTCCAGAGAGGATCCAGCAGCAGCTGCGAGAAGATCAGGAACGTCAGAAGGTGGAGCTGCAGAATCTGATGCCCAAACTAGAGCCAGAGCAGCTGCAGACATTCTTCACTTGTCTTCAGCAGCAGAGCATGACAGCCAAGCAGATAGAGCAGCTTTACACTGCACTGTTACAACAGCAGGAAGCACAGAGGAGACCAGCACAAGCACAGAGGGAGCAGTCAGAGGATGAACAACAAGAACAGAAACTACAGCAGTATCTCCGACAAAATCAGGTCATTATATTTTGCTTAGTGATGAGTCAGTCAGTCAGTCAGTCGCTCGGTCAGTCAGTCAGTCAGTCAGTCAGTCAGTCAGTCAGTCAGTCAGTCAGTCAGTCAGTCAGTCAGTCAGTCCAGTCAATCAGTCAGTCAGTCAATCAATCAATCAATCAATCAATCATTCATTCATTCACCCCTCTACTAATTGGGGACACTTGATATGATGGATGATATGACGTGATGGATGCCTTTGGTGCCACTGACACTTAAGATTTGTCTAATTAGTAAGAGTGAGGGTGTCAGCATTGACAAGGCATCATGATCAGCAGTGATACTAGATCCCAAATACGGCATTGTAGGCATGTTTCTTCTCTTGGATTGGCTTCCAGGCTTCAGGTAGTGTTAAAAGGTTTGTTTGTTTTAGAGTGGGTCGACCAGCGGGCAGTAACTGTAACACACAATTGGTTTATTGGCTCAGTACAAACGTCACTTGTAATTCAGAAATCTATTATCCTCTGTAAAAGACTTGTTCTCTCAGAATGTACGGTACCTTTGGGTATTTGTAATGGGCAGATCGGTCAGATGAGCAAAACTTTGGGATAAAGGTTGAAGTATTGCGCAGTACAAAGAGTCTTCATTTCATTACTTTGGATCTGACAAGAGATTTCTGATTTCAACATATCTTACAGGAGCAGTTACAGAAATTCCTCCAGTTGCCAAAATCGCCATCCTTTATGCAAGACCTCAAACCCAAAGAGGAACCTAAACAGGAAGCTGCTTGTAGCAGCTCTTCACCTCAACAGAACTCCTCACCCTCGCCTTCCTTCTCTCCCTCGCCAAATTCATCCTTCATCGTCCATCACTTACCCAGTCCGCCTGCCACAGTTTCTTCATCTAACGTGGCCAGCGACGACAAACCCGAAAGTGACCCATGTGTTGGGTCATCCACTTCAGAAAGCCCAAGTCATCAACCAAGCCAAAGCGTTGATGAGATCGAATTGACATCACCGACTCCTGAAGGACAGACGCTCATTGAACAACTATTACAACATCACAAGAAGTCTATTGAGGAAAGCAGACAAGGCCCATCAGCTAAGGTTTGAAATGCTAATTCGAACTCTAGTTTTCCATGTTAACTGAACTTCCCTTTGGGCTTTACCATCGTTCGCCCATTTATTCATTTATTTGTATGGTAGGTGATCCTCATAACTGGCTAAACCTTGAAATAACATATCAAACATGGAAGACAGCTTTTGACCACATTTCCAAACATCAAGAAGAGAGTTGAAAATACAACGCGTAGTGGAGTATTTTTGACCAACTTTGAGGTGTTTGGAAATGTGGTCAAACAAGGTCTTGAGTGTTTGATACATCTTCTCTATGGAAACTAAACTAAGGAGAAAACGGGGAAATAAAATCGTAAAAAATCTATGCTAATTAAGACCAGATATCCAAACACCGTCACGGTCATGATTTCCTTTGTTTAAACTCGATGAATTATTAATGAATTTTAGACTTTACTTTCCAAGAGTTGAGAGTCTCTTTATTTCCAGAACAGTCTTGAATTTTATATTTTTTGTCATTTGTTTGTAGGCAAGGAAATCCAAAGCTTCGTCTGAAGAAAAGAGAAGCAAGAGGCAAAGGAAACCCACGGAATTAAATACCAGCATCCAAAACAAAGATGATGATGTTGAGAAAAAAGATAGCAAGAAGGCAAAAACGTCTCCAGTTCCTGCTTCATCTACAGAAGCTGTTTCAAGTGCAATTTCATCTTCATCAGCATTCAGTTCTTCCAGCAAGCAAGATAACTTAAACTCTTCTTCTACGCAAACTTCCTCTGAAAACAAGAACAAGCCTGATATTGATAATACCCTTAGAAGAAATTTGGGCATTGTTGATTCGCCTCCTGTAAAGGAGAAAAATCAAGGTAAAGCTGAGAGTGAGTTAGCAGAGATCCTCAAAAATACAGATAAGACGTCTTTAAAGGCACCAGATCAAAGACCTACCGCCGTGAAACAAGACAGTGTTGATACGATGGCACCAAATGTGCCATCGGGGGATGAAAAGAAGGAAGCTTCTCTCGAGGGAGCTGCACCATGGATCCCAGAGGAGGTAACTTGTAATGCTCCTGAGGAGCCTTGTGTTAGTGTCAAAGCTACTAATTCGTCCAAAGCTTGTAAGGATAGTCAAGGTGTAACTCAGAGGGGCCCAGAGATGGTGCCAGTAAAGGGCGTAACAACCGATGGTGACAAAAGTAAAGCTTTATTGGGCACAGGGAAGCTTTCGTCCCAAACACAGGTGAAGGAAGGTCCCAACATTCCTAATTCAAAGTCCCCTGATCAAAGGAAAGAACGGCCTCAACTAACAACAACTGTTAGAAGCGCGAAAAAGGCAACTGAAAAAAAGACTCCAATTAAAGACCTTTTAAGATCACCGGCTCTGAGTTTCTCCAAGAACAACCTTTCTGAGCAAGGTATAAAGCTTTCTGTAAACATCTTGGAAAAAAGTGACTCAGAGAGTGCGGCTTCCAAGACCATGGAGGTCGCTACTCCCATTGGTTTGCAGCAGAAACCATCATTGAGTTCAGGAGTTAGGCCAGTGATCTCAACAAACTGTTTCTCCCTTTTGTCTTCGAATACTGCTGAACACAATGGAGAGATTTTTACTGGCGAAGGGCTCAAAACATACTCGAAAAGATCCACTGCAAATAAAAGGAAATCTGTCTCTAAGGAGAGTTCTGAGGGAGATGCTTCTACTGTCAGTAAAGTTTTAAAGACGGACAACAAGAAATCCTCTGAGGTTGACCACGTAAAAAATGGTATTGACGAAAACGGTAAAATAGAGCTGACCAAGAGATTGAACAAAAAGTTGTCAAATTCACAACTTGAGGAACAAACTATACATCGGCTGCCACAAAACTCTGTGGTACCGGCGGAAAGGGGCAAAGCTTCCAGAAAGAAGTCAACTGACGAAGGCAAGGTGCAGTCGAAGAAGGTAAAATGCGAAGAAAACAAATCTAACAACGGAAGTGCTGACACAATTCAACAAAAGCCGTTTACAAGGCTAGAACTGAAAAATATTGTCAATACAAGAACAGAGGGGGACAGTCCTGTGGATTCTGTGAGTTTCGTGGCTGATCAAGTAGTTAAAGAAGTATCGATTAACCACAGTCCGACCATGAAAGATATGCCTGGTAATCTGTTTGAGGCTGGTGAAGCGAACGCTCCGAGACTGAGTAGCAGGAGCAAAGAGAGGATCAGAGAGATAACGAGTAAGAAAAAGGAACTGAAGGCAAAGGAGGAAAAGAGACGGGAGAAGAAAAGGGCAAAGGCCTCTGAAGGCTTACCAACTGTGGCAAACAAAGAACCAGAAACAACGGATAGTCTTGAAACAGTGGTGGACTCCGTGCTGGATGAAGAAATTCCTGTCATCTACAAGGGCGAAGGTAACCGTAATTGTCCAGTTAATTGCTGCAATGCTTTTCAGCTAAGTCGTTTTACCAATGAGAAGAAAATTTATAGATATATTACCTGTAGTAATGATGCTAGTGGCGAATTTTGTTAACATGAGCATTTTATGTTACCAACTTGCAGAAGACCAAGAAAAGCTAAGTTTGGCTGCGGCTGAAACTAAGACAGAAGGTGAGCCTGTTATGTGTCAGAAGTGTAGCAGGGCTCTCTTGTAAGAACGTAATAACCCTTATGCATGATGACAGCAGACGAACAAATTTCACCACCGAGCCTCGCTTTTAAAATGCAAATTGCAATTTTTTTTTGTGGACAAATTTCCTAGGCAGCAAAGATGAAAAGACCACCCCCGTGAAAACAACACGAAGGAATCTTGGAGGTTTGAGAAAATTCATCGCAAATGAGGCTTGGTGGTGAATTTTGAGCTCACGATGTAATCATGCATAAGGCCTATTCTGTTGCTTGTTTAATGTTAGCAGCTGGATGGGGGCTTTGTTTCTGTTGTTTTGTTCTATTGTCCTCTCAAAAGAGTTTCAAGCCATTCATGCGAGACCTTACAAAGGCTACCGACCCGACCCTTATGTGTGGCTATACCCTTATACCCTTATACCCCTTAAACCCCTTATACCCTTATACATTTATACCCCTTATACCCTTACACCCCTTATACCCCTAAACTCCTTATACCCTTATACCCTTATACCCCTTAAACCCCTTATACCCCTTATACCCTTATACATTTATACCCCTTATACCCTTACACCCCTTATACCCTTAAACTCCTTATACCCTTATACCCTTATACCCCTTAAACCCCTTATACCCCTTATACCCTTATACACTTACACCCCTTATACCCTTACACCCCTTATACCCTTATATACCCTTATACCCTTATACCCTAATACCCCCTATACCCTAATACCCTTATACCCCTTATACCCTTATACCCCCTATACCCCCTATACCCTTATACCCCTTATACCCTTACACCCCTTATACCCTTACACCCCTTATACCCTTATATACCCTTATACCCTTATGCCCTAATACCCTTATACCCCTTATACCCTTATACCCCCTATACCCCCTATACCCCCTATACCCCTTATACCCCTTATACCCTCATACCCTTATACCCCTTATACCCCCTATACCCCTTATACCCCTTATACCCTCATACCCTTATACCCCTTATACCCCCTATACCCCTTATACCCTTATACCCCTTATACCCCTTATACCCTTATACCCTTGTACCCCTTATACCCTTATACCCTTGTACCCCTTATACCTATGATCAATCTATGATCAACTGTATGTCTATCTTATGAAGAATAATCTTCTTTCCAAACATAAGTCTGGTTTCTGTGCGGTTCACTGGATAGTTACAGCTCTACTTGAGGCAACCGATAGCTGGGCTCTTGATATAGACTGTGGATTGATCAATGCCGTTGTTTTCTTAGATTTAAAGAAGGTATTCGATACAGTCGACCATGAGATTCTCTTATGCAAGCTTCGTTCGTACGGAATTTGTTTTAAATTATCAAAAAAATTGTCGCGACTTCGCCCAATATTCAAGAATTTATTTTCTCCAAAGAAGTGGCCAATGTAATGTGGTAATGCTGCCTCAAAATCACCTTTAGTCTATACTTATTTCCCAAGCCTGGGGAAGGAAAGCACATTTCAGTGAGGCCAAATTGAAATCCCCCAAATGCCTCTTTCATTTGTATTTGTTTTCATTTACAGCTTGCTTTTCATGATTTGTA
Source organism: Orbicella faveolata (assembly GCF_042242905.1). Classification (NCBI taxonomy): domain Eukaryota; kingdom Metazoa; phylum Cnidaria; class Anthozoa; order Scleractinia; family Merulinidae; genus Orbicella; species Orbicella faveolata. The sequence continues at coordinate 20,414,521 of NW_028301536.1, read as the reverse complement.
CAATGTATTATGTTTTGTTAAAATAGAATTGCAAAACTCAAAAACAAAAGCAGCAATATAAAGTTTTGTAAAAAAAGCTGCAGCACTTGCATGGATACACCAATTATTGAATTTGTTTGACCATAAATAGTATTCTTTCTCAGTCACGACCTGATCACTTTGCTGAACGCTTTATTTCAAAAATGGGATTGGTATTAGACAATATTAGTGTCATAGAAAATGTCTGCCCCCAAACCCCTCCCCTAAATTTCTACAATTAACTCCACCCCCCCCCGTCTTCTCCAACCACCCCAACCCCCCGGATCGACCATGGCAAATTTTATCCTGGGCTGCTAAAAAAATGGCTTGGACTCCTAATTTTTGAAGTTAGGAGCCCAAAGGGCTCCTTAAAATTTCCTTAGGCAACAGCCTTGGGCTTCTTCAAAAAGCTGGCTTTATTGTTATGAGTCACTTTTTACTTACATGCTACCGATTCCTTCGTTGGGCAACAAATGCTGCGTCTTTGTATCAAAACGTATTGGACTTGCAGTGTTGAAAATTTAAGGCTGTACATATTAATTTTAGAGAGTAGGTTCTGTAAAGTTTTGTAAACCAAGGGGTTAGAACACATTGACAGAGATGTCGTAGAAGTTTGATAATAACAATGCTTCTTATCTTTTGTTTTGGCAGATGAGACAACAAGTGGTGAAATCAAAACTGACGAGAAGTCAGCGAAGAAGACAGCGAAAAAGGAGTCTACCACAGGTCGTGGCCGAGGGAGGCCAAAGAAAAAAGAAACGAACCACAGTGAAAGTGATGGTAATTTTTCAAAATAAGTTACTGTTCAAGTCCACTCCTTGCATAATGAAATGGTAGGGACGTGGGTCTATTTGTCTAGTAACCGTAAAACCAGGTAAAAGGGGCCAATCTGGATACGACAATCTTTGTGTTAGACTGGGACAAACTGGTTGCTTCAAGTTACTTGGCTGGTCTTGTTGATGTAGCATTGTTCAATAAAGAAGAGAATAGCATTGAAGTAGATTAAATATGTTGTTCTCTCTTTGCTTGCAGGCGATGCAGTCTCGCCAAATTCAGAGCAGTTCTTTTTGCAGGTACGTTTTGAGCACAGCGACAAGTGTTCATTTTGTGCTTCCAAGAATGTTATGAGAAGAGCTCTTGTGAAAGTCACTTGTAACTTGTCTTTTTCTTTCTCTGTTCTCCAGGACCGTGTTTGTGCCAGCTTACCTGGCTTACCAAAGTGTAGGGATTGCCGGGATGTTGTTGGCCAGAAGACAGGGTTAGAATGTTGCAGATTTAATTCGTTCAGGAGGTGCGTCAGTAGTTCGTGTTAAAGCGCGACTTAGTAAACTTACCTAGCTTGTTCGAGCCGTCCTAGGGAATATTGACCCTCGGTGGTTTTTGTACAGAACCCGATCGATCCATACTGCCACGACCTCGGGCCAATATTCCCCAGTACGGCTCTCGCGCTCGGTTGGTAAGAGGTACATGTACAATCCCAGTTGGTCTTATGGTGCAGCGAAGATAAGTTCTAATACAGTCTAATTAATTTCTCATCTCTTGGACGAAGGTTAAAGAAAAAGAAAAACGGTACCATCTTAACTGCTGGATTCCAGTTACCTGAATATGCAGCCGCTGAAGACTTCTTTCCTTGGGTGGCGCATGACAAAGGTTAGTAAAGCTTTCAGTTGCATTCACTTTATGGTAAAACTATACGTAACAAACTTTAAGACCGACCACATGTCATGAAGAATTCGAATTCCATAAGGTAACACTTGAGAATCTTAGTTTTGATTTACTAGATTTTTCAGTTGCTTCAAGATTTTTCAGTTACTTCAACCCTACCAAACGGGAGCCAATTACTTAAAGAAAAAAGAAGGAAACTTGCGAGGAGAAATAAACTTTTTTAAAGAAGACTTAGGCGAACGAGGATGACACAGGAAAACCGAAATAACATTTTTTTTTTATTTTATACGTTTTTATTAGTCTTCACTTCATAATTTTTTATGGACTGAGGCTGATCTTGAAAGTTGTTTTATTTTTGTAATAGTTGAAAGGCTTGACAAGAAGACCTCTCTTTACATCTTGAGTAATGTTGGGGATCAGTTTTGCTCAGTGATGCAAGAAGAAAAGAAAGCATTTGCGTTTGCTGCAACAGATGGTAAGCGAGGTAAGCCAATCCTTTTCATACGTTTTATAAACGAAGAAATACCTCTAGTCTCCTCTTTTTATACTAAACTGTTTTCACTTCGTTGGATTTTTTTTTCTATTGGAAAGAAGGTAGCATTTGAAGTTTACAGGAAAAATTATGTAAATGAGTTTAAGACACTTACAGGATATTAGGAAACCATAAAGGAACAAGGATGGTTAAGAATGGAGAAGATTGACTCGGATTGTAAATGACGAACTTGAAAAATTTAGGCTAAACTTTTCAAGATGCGCAGACAATGACCTAGTTCCTTTAAGGCCATTCCACTGAAATAGCACCTGCGCTGAGATTTTTGTGAAACTCTACCTATTGATTGTTTATATTCTAGGAACTTAAATTTGCAAATAAAAATGAGGGGTCCCCTTGTTCGTTTAGGAGCAACAGTACCTTGTTTATACCCAATAAATCCTTATAATAGCACCATGATTGTAGTCACGATTGCTTGCTAAATTCACGTTTCCGACGATTGTCTTTTTGTTCTACACTGAGAATTGGTCCATATTTATTTTATACAGAGAAAGTTATTACTCAATTCAAAACAACAGAAAAAAATGACAGGTCACCATACTCGTTTGCGAGAAAATGACGATTTACCTCTATGGCGAGGTCCAGCTGTAAAGAAAGAGCCGCCATTCTTTAATGCGCGCGCGCTAATCACGCGTGAAATTATGCGCAGTAGGGATGCGCAATGCAATACTGTGGAGTGACCTTAATTGTGAGATCAGTCTGGCTGGAGGTTAAATGCAAGCAATGTTGCTGTCTTAGGATTTGTTTTGTTTTGTTTTGTTTTTTTTCTCAGTGTCCGTCGCTTATAAACGAGCAGTTCAAGGTGTAAGAGAGATGTGCGATGTGTGTGCGACCACCATCTTCAACATGCACTGGGTGTGTCACAGGTGTGGTTTTGGCGTGTGCCTGGATTGTTACAACTTGCGCGTCCAGGAGAGAGAGCGACAGTCTGGTAAGGCTTACTTTAATGTGCGTCGGTTACGAGTGATCAGCTCTGTTCACATCGATGCAGGGTGGCCGAGTTGTTAGGGCGCCAGCACTTGAAATCCGGAGTTTGCGAGTTCAAGTCCCGCCCTGACCACTAAGCTGGAGTTGTTTCTTGGTAGACCCTAGTTCAACTCCTCGGTCATGCTTGTAAATAGCCAACTGGTCTGCCTCCCGCAAGTTGAGATTTTTAAGCCTACTATGTTTAGTAGATATCATAGTATTTGTTTATTTCAGTTAAATTGGGCATGCCTGTGAACCAGCAAGGTGTAGCTATAAGCGCACTGACCACCATAAACAACAACGTCTGTTTTTTGTTAAGGGGCAGGGGAAGGGCTTGCTGTGCCACTGCATCCCCGTCTTTATGGGCGTAGCAAAACTAACTTCCACGTGCCAAACAAGAATTCTATAGATTCCTTCTGTGTAGGCCCAGTAAGGTGCATGTAAGAGCTATTAACCCCTGTCATTCCTTTAGCCACGTTTTTCTTTCTTGTCTACAGGCCTTGTTGGAAAGCGAGTGTTCGAGTTCAAATGGGTTATGTGCTGTCCGGGAATTTGTCATCAACCAAAGTACTTGTCAGTGGCTCAGATTATACCTAAGACAGGTAAATATCTAGGTTATTGACCCTTGTATGCTCGTAGCCTACTGCAAGCCAAAAATAAATATGAAGTATTGTTAACTCTTATCGCTCTTTTAATGCCGTGTGGTGGAAAATATTCTAATTGAAACAGTCTACACGGACGCATAATAAAATGTTGGTCGCTCGTAAACTAATAAGCTTGAGACTTTTATTAGACCAAAGAGACGTGGCCTGCAGGAATACATGGATCAAAAGTATCCTAACGTATCGTTAGATTAGAGCTTTACTGATTTAATTCTTGATTTAGCTGCCTCGTTGAATAAAAATTACACTTGCCATTTTTTAACCTTCCACAGTTTTGTCTGACCTTGGCGACGAACTGCATAGAGCGAGAGACGTCTGGAGGATTGGCAAAACATGTCCTTGTAAGTCAGTTGGTGGCGATGAGGACAACAATGAATCTGGTGCTAAAATAACTGAACTTCCCAATGAGGATGGAAGCAATGGCGTCACTGCTAGTGGGGAAGAAGCAAGTAATTCCACTGTGACAACGGAAACCTCGTCTATTGCTTCTTCAAACCAAACTGGTGGTGCAGCGGACAGCGAATCTAGCTTTGATGACGATGTGAACCTGATCTGCGATGAAAAATTAGGCGTAGAATCACCGGCGGATCACGAACAAGAGTGGCTAACCGAGGAAAAACGACGGAACCACTTCACCAAAAAGGCCGGATTCGGTTTAGTTGAAGCCAAGCCGCAGAGAGATAAGAAGGTCTCGTCGGGTTTGAGTCTTCTTATGGATTACAACTCATCAGCGGAGGCCTCCCCTTGCGACTCGCCCGTCAAAGACGTTAAACCTGCGACTGGAATGTTCAATTTTTCCTTGGGCGGGGGTGGTCTCTGTGGTCTTGACCTGCTTGTGCTCGCTTGTGAGAGAAATGGAGAGTATTTTAACAGCATCAGTTTGAACACTGAGAGCAAAAAGGAAGTAGAAAAACCAAAGCCAGCGCCACAGAGCAAGCAAGGAACCAAGGAGATTAGAAATGGTAATAGTTATATTAAGCTAAGTGGGTTGGATTTGGAACCGTTTGTCTTCTTCGCCATCTCTCAGGTGTTACCTCAAAATACTGTTCTTTCCCGAGAGTGAGAGATTTATTACACATATTATTAACGTCGTGGTTTAGGTCCGTACCGAAAGATACGGGTCTTCGCTTTGTCTCGTCAACTTATGGCGCTCGCGCGTCACACTTGGACAGAAAGACTGGCTTCCTATCTTATAGTACAGATCTAGAACTCGATTAGTCCACGTTTTGCTGCCCTTTCATTCGCGTCTTCCATGCTAACCATGTCCATGTTATCAGTTTCTGTCCCAGTTGCCACACCCAGTGAACCGACCAGTGCTGAGAGCTCGGTTGAAGTGCGACAGCATACAATGCCACCCACCCCTGATTCGTTGGATGCCGATGCTTGCGCGGGTGTACCACATTCATGGCTGTGTGATGGCCGCTTGCTGAGACTACACGATCCTAGGGCGCCTGGAAACATAAAAGCGTTCGAGTCTCGATGGAAAAAGGGCGAGGTATTTGTCTCAGTCTATATTGGTAGAGCTGCCCGTTATTGAGTCGTGGAAGTTTTCCAAGTGGTTTTCAACACCAAACATCCAGACATTCATTTTCGCGCGTGTGAGCCTGTGTATTTTGGATGGGTAGGGTATAGGGATGTAGATAAGGGAGCTTGTCTAACGTCTAACAGCCCAGTGTCACATAACTAAGTGATTTAAACTGTAACTGATATTTTTAAAGTTACACTCGGTCTCCAGCTTTGCTGCTTTTTCAAAAGAAAGGTTACGTTACTCACAGGTTACTGTATTCACTGGAGAGAGTGGTTGTTAACAGGTTATCCATTAGATATCAACTTTTCCCGTTATCCACTCTTTGAACAACAGAGACCCGAACACAAAAACAAAGTCGATGAGCAGCGGAGCCGTCCGCTTTTGGGTAATACTGTAGAATCCAAAACTCTTCCGAACCTTTCACGATTGTTTTGTTTTTGTTTTCAGCCTGTTCTGGTCAGCCAAGTGGACAAATATCTGAATCTGGACATCTGGACTCCAAAATCATTTGGCGAAGAGTTTGGTAAGTTTTCTTTTGAATGTCACAGCAATAAAACTACTTGAATGTGAATGTTAAATGTTAAGAAAGATAGCACTGAAAAAGTTCGGCTTTTTTTGTGCAAAGAATAAAAGTTAGCAGTAGAATAAGATGTCATGGCTATGGGTAGCTACTTCCCCAATGTTTTTTTTGTTTTTATGCAAGATTGAAAAATGAACATGTATTATTGTTTCCTCTTCAGGCGATGAAATATCCGATGTGGTAAACTGTAGAAATGGCGTGGTGGTGGAACGGTTTAAAGTTGGCGATTTCTGGCAGGGTTTTGAGAGCATAAAAGGTTTGTTTGCGTCATAAGTTTATTAAACCTTTTTGAAATAAATCATTCATAACACACTACTTACTCTACACGTATATGTTACTTACCATAATACTGCTAACAAAAATGTCAATTATTCAAAATAAGTAAGGAGGAATTTGCGGTTGTTGTGGCTGCTGCTGTCCCTTGTTAACCAGGTTACAAACCTTTCCAATTAGATCGTCCTTTGGATGGCAATGGCGAACCGATGTTATTAAAACTCAAGGTAAATATATTCTTTAATTATATGATTCCAAGAGTGCATCATTGTAAAAACAGTGTCTTAGTCTTCTTGTCCGTCCCTCTATAAAAGGCAATTTGCGTTACTACGATTCTCTCCTCTCGTCTCATCGCTTCTGTGCGAGGAGAGCTCCATGTGTATCTTTGGGAAATCATTGTCTAAGGCGTGGCCACATGGTTTGTGCATTGCAAAATACGAAATATCTTCTGTTTGATATATTTTCACTTGTTTTATTTTAGGACTGGCCGCCCAAAGACGACTTCAGTGAAAAGTTACCGACCCGGTAATTGTTTTTATATCGTGCATTTTTTATTTATCGCAAAATAGCAAACATGTTCATTGTTGTGTTCATCACATAATTTCGCTCATGTCCATATCTTAATCTTTACAGGTTTGAAGATCTGATGAACAATGTGCCGTTACCAGAATACACCAGACGGGACGGCTCAAGAAATTTAGTTTCAAGGTACTTGGAAGCTCTTGTTTGATGTCGCTGGCTTTCACACTAAATCTCCTTTTCCGTCATGATAACTTTTCTTGAGTAAAAAGGGCATTATCGACTAGTCTGTCATACTGTGTCCTCTCGCCGCAAATTTGTGACATCTTAAGAGTTACTGGAAAACGATAACTGTTTTGTCTCTCTCAAGGTTACCAGACTTCTTTGTCAAACCGGATCTGGGCCCAAAGATGTACAACGCATATGGTAAGGGTTTAGTTTGTCATTTTCATCGCCATAAATGTTTGTTGGTATTTGCAAGCCTCTTCAGATGAGATACGTATTTGCGTTGTTTGAGCTTAGCAGTTGCTTCATAAAACCCTTGCAACTTGCTAGAACCCAATCAGAGCGAAAATCACAGTTATCTACTTCGAAATCCGAGACAAAATTCCAATCACGTGACCTTTCCCGCTCTTGGCATTGAGTGAATCAGGTGACTGGTACACGTTTCTATTCAGGTTATGATTGGGTAATGTCGATACTCATGGGCTTTGTGGTCATCGCTTAAGCGATAGTCAAGTGCTCCATTTTCAATACTGAGTGTTATGGTTTGGTGATTTTCGTTTTTGTTTTCTTTTTAATTGTAGGTTCCGCGGCTTGTCCAAAGGAAGGCACGACGAACCTTCATCTTGACATGTCAGATGCTGTCAACATCATGGTTAGTAGTCACAGAGGTTTATTTGTCAGTAACTTTGTGAGAAGCCAGGCTGGTTAGAGGCAAAGCACACCACTGAGAGTAATCTGTTATGGTAACTTCGACGATAAGTCACGTCTTTGCATCTTTCACTTGCACTCTGCATCTATCTTTGCGTCATGCACCTTCACGCGTTCCATATAAAGTTAAAACATTTGCCCACTCTGAATTCTAGACAACTGTAAAATTCCAGACAAAATTTGCTCCTCATTGATATGGCCTTTATATCAGAAGCAGTATTTATGCTAATTTACTCAAGTGATCAGTGTCCTTATTCTCTTGACTTTCATGCCTCTTGTAGCTTCATTATATTTTGATAAGAAATCATATGCTGGTCACATAAGTTATCTCTATATTGTGTGCCAATGGAAATAAAGAGTTTGTTGTGTCGTAGGTTTACGTCGGTGTTCCAAAAGATCAAGGTGCTGGCGACAAAGAAAGACAAGGTATGATTTGAAATCTATTTTGTGGAGTTTATTACACTGCATTTTTTCCTCTGTCGTTACAAATTTCATGTTCCTCTTTTTAAGACGCCATAAAAGCAGTGGATGAGGCTTGCGACGAATCACAGAGAAGACGCGTGCGCCAAGAAACCGCCAGAATAGTAAGCTATACTCGTTCCTTTCTATCGAGATTTCCGGCATACTTTCCGCGTTTTTCTTATGAATCTCTGACACTACTGTACTTTAAGCTTCGGTACCAAGGAATCTTTGCTTTTTTTCTCTGCCTGGAGCATAGTTTATTTGCAGCATAGTTTGTAATTTCAATGTTGTGCGTGGTTTTCTTTCAGGGGGCTCTGTGGCACATCTATGCCGCTGAAGATGCCGACAAAATCAGGGATTGCCTCCGAGCGGTGAGTTGGTATCTTTATCGTTTTGCTGTCAAGCTCTTTAAATCTTTAATCTTTGATCATTCTTTAGACACGGTAAAAATTCATCAGGGTTTACAAATATATCATTACAAATTCATTTACTATATGAAAAGATGAACCTAGATGAACCTCGCTACGACCATACCCTTCAGAAATCAAGTGGATATTTGGGGAACTCTTCTGTTTTTTAGTGGGATGATAGAAATGGGAAGGCCATGAAGATGTTATGTTGATTTAAAGGAGTTTTCGGCACGAGGAAGATTGTTTTAAGAACAAGTCAGCAACCATTTTATTTGCACGTAGAGAAAATTGATTTCTTTTTTCTTATTCAGGTGGCCAAAGAACGTAAGATGAAATACTCCGCTCATCATGACCCGATACATGACCAGGTACATGCAACGATCTTTTAACTGTAATATTACCGGTAGGAAATTGAAAGGCACTACTCACTCATTAGCTTTTGTCAAGAAAGAGAAGAGGAGGGGAAGGGGAATACCTTATATGCTTTTGCCTTCTGTCAACCTCTATCTCTAGATAAGATGAGCTTATTTTAATTGAAAAAAGGTCTTTTCAAAACCTCCTCCAATGTGGAAGTACTGTATTGAATTTATAGAATTTGTTTCGTGAATCTTTGGGGGGCTGTTGACAGTTTTTCTGCTCTTTTTTGTGTGTAGTGTTTTTATCTGGATCATGACATCAGGCAGCGGCTAAAGAAGGAGTATGGAGTGGAGGGCTGGGCCATCTGTCAGTGTTTAGGTGACTCTGTTTTCATTCCAGCTGGAGCGCCTCATCAGGTATCTTGTGTTTATTTTACTCACACCTAATTAAGCGGTTCTCTGGTAAAGGAAAGAACGAGTGTGAAACATAGACCTTTTTCGTATTCTCGGTAGTGGACTAGGACTAGCTTGCAACTGAGGCTTACGCGGGGAGTCTATTCGAATGTTAATTTCAGTCATCTCTTTTTTATGATGTTTGCCCGCATAAGCCTCCATTGCGAGGTAGTTTCAGTCCGACGGTGGTATAATGGTTGATGCGTAGGAATCCGTGGGATGTCTTCGCTGGCGTGTTTTTAGGGTCCTCCTCTGTTATTCTTGAGTAAGACACTCCAGTCAGGTGTACATATGGGTACCGACGAACTAAAAAGGCTTTCTAACAAAGAGTGATATTCGATGGACTAACACAGAAGGGAGGGGATGGGAGGATAGTCATGTTGCTTAGCAACACCCTCCAGAAAGACGTTTAAGAGTTGACCGGAGGGATTCCTCATGATGACGCAGCTCTATACAGATCCTTGTATTGTCGCTGATAAATTGCTGCTTGCGCGTCAAAAAACAGGGCCCAGTAATAACCAATCAGACACTACACGTAGGAGGACATGTAACTTTTTCTTTCCATTTAAGATAACTTTTCATTAATAATCAAGTCAGTGATCGAGTTACGTCTGCTTCCAGGTGCGAAATCTGTATAGCTGTGTGAAGGTGGCCGAGGACTTTGTGTCTCCCGAGGTATGATCTGTATAGGAAACAGCAGATTTTGTCGTTGTTCGTTTGTCGATTCTTAGTCATGCCTTTGACGACGTTATAGCGACGTGAAGTCAACACATCAGCATTCTAATGGCTTGTTTTGTTTGATTTTTTAGCGTATTGATCACTGTTTCCGGATGACTCAGGAGTTTCGTCACTTGTCAGACAAACACACAAACCATGAGGACAAGCTTCAGGTAAATCCTGTCACTTCATTCTCCGTACAGGCTCCATCACCAGCTGCTGTTCGGTAAAGAGGATCGTAGACCGGACTTGAGAGGGCGGCGGAAATCGAGCTCCAGCAGGATCGTTTATTAAACAATTCTTGCCACAGCTTAATTGTTGTGAATTTCGATCGTTGTAGTTTCTAGTGCGAAAACATTTTGACTTGGCTTTGCAAACGTGGTCACGTGTTGCACTAGTACTCGACAGTTACTGCTGCGCTATTTGTGACGTTATTTGTGAAAGTCGGTTACATGGTACAACGGTTGTGCGGACGACTGATCTGGGAGTTGTTATAATGTACAGATTGTAGTCCACCTGCGTTCTGACCCATATTTCTTATTAGATTGCTGCTTCGCCGAGTAGCATTTTGTCATAAAATATCTATGGAATTTAACGCTATGTATTTTTCTCTCCTTTGGTCTGCCGGACCTCAGATTTAAATTTGAGAAGTCTGTGTTTTCTTTGCAGGTGAAAAACATCATCTACCATGCCGTCAAGGACGCGCTCAACTCGCTTAAACATTACGAACGCGAGCAAAGCTCAACCGAGGGACGGATGGAAAATGATGCAGTACTCTGAACCGTGCTCATGGAATTCTGTTTTGTTATTTAGTCAAAAACTGGTTACTAAGCAACATTACTGACCAAATTACCGCGATTGTGGGCTCTATTTTTCAGTGCGATGTGTCCACTAGTTCAATATAAACAAGTAATTGTCTTTTTTTTAAAGAAATTTTCATCATACATCTACGTTTAATCCAAGCATGATTATTTTATCCACAGAAAGCACCAAACATTAGGTTTTAGTGCGATTTATAGAATATAATCAGAGTATATTGTCTAATGTCTGAAATCAAAGTATTACCGTTGAGCCATTAGTGTTTTTTTCTGCCCTACTTGAGAGTGTTTGTCGGAGATTTAGTTGTAACTATTGTATAGAAAAGCTCGAAGAACTCCAAGTAATAGATTTGTATCGTGTTTCTGTCATACTGTACAGTGCAACACGTGAAACAAAGTAAAAACGGGGTTCAGGTTTTTTCGCCGAGAACTTTTACCGCGATATAGCATCTAAACATGTAGATATTATTTCATAGTGTGAACCAATCAAGTAATGATTTTCTTTCATACTGCTACAGTAGCTTGTAAAGTCGTTTCTTTAAACCGTAAACGTCATACTTAATTACTAGTAGTCGGTTGAGTGTTATTTTGATCGTTGCATTTCATCATTGTGTCATTTTTAATGGACATTATTTTCAGAATCGTCTCTTTGACAGTGAGTTTGTGATACACACGAGATGATCAAGTCGCCGGTTTACGGTGTTAAACCGTAGTGAAATAGAAATTAAAGGCTCCCAGAGATTGCGAACATTATTTGATGTCGACAGTAGTGATGGGTTTATACGCTATTAGAGGAGTGTTAAGTGTTTTTAACTTTTCTATTTATTCTCGTGATCAAGGTTGAGCAAACACTAATGAAAACTCTCGAACTGAATTCCAAGTTTTCTGGTAGCTGTGAGAACACCTGATCGCAGAAGATGGGTCTCAATATGGAATCTTAGTTTTTTTTCACAGAACATGGTTTTATAGCGAGATGATGGCAGGGTGTAAATAGCATAACTAGAGCCTTCTTTGCATTGGTTTGTATATTTTCTGCTTTGTTATTCAACATAATATGTATTCAGCAGATATTTGACGTACATTTTTTGGCTGCTCGATAATAAAGGTATTTTTGTACGGACATGCAAAATTAAAGTGTTTTCATTGTCGAAAAACTCTTTGGTTGATTGTGGCCTGGGACGGGACAGTGAATTGAGCCCTTGACGTGAGGGAATGGGATCTGGGACCAACTTGTGTACAATCTGTAGGGGAAAAGACGGCGGCTGATTATTTCACCACAATGCCTTGAAGAGGGGGCCCTCGGCCGATTTTGAAATTAATCGTCTGATTGCTGCGCTTGAATTGTTTTACTAATCGCTTGTTTCAGCCAAATGATCTACTGCTTTTCCATTTCAACGTTGCCTTGTACAATTCAAAAATGTATCGCATCATAACTCCCTTATTTTTCCAATCTTCAATCAGAAGTTGCTGTTATTTTTTTGTTGCTGAAAAAAACTGAAAACTCATTTCCCGTAGTCTGCACGGAAGGACTTTCGATGGTGACAAATGAGGAACACCATCTCGTTATTTCAGGAGGGTTTAAGCCTTCCTGTATTAAAGCAAGATTGGCGGCTTTCATTTTTTTTTATGAGCGGCTTAATACTATTCAACCGAGCTATCCACCGAGCCAAACCATACATGGCAATTTAAACGGCCTGTTGGTTAACCAGATGTCGTTAACCAAGATGAATAATCTCCTTTAGATGAATTAACCAAACTAGTAAATAGCTACATTAGCTCACGCGATAAGCAAACTGAGTGATAATCACCCAATCAGAGCGCAACAAAACGCCACTTCCTTACAGCAAACAGCTTTCTACTCTATGTGACTCGAGGTTAACCATTTGTTCCGCTGTTCCGTCTGACAAAGCCATATTGGGCTGATACGCTGCCAAGGCTTCAGTCTTTATCCGTGTAAGGGATGAAACTGCCAAATGAACAGTTTGTTATTTTCATCCAAGCGGATTTTCCGGATGCGTTACATCTACTCAACTGTAAGTTAATAGCGAGGATTTGCGGATTTTTCCCCTTCATGTTAACCTTATCTCCCAGCATCTGTCTAAGGCACTTTCCTGGGACTACATAATGTACTCAGTAAGTCTTTAGTACAATCACAAATAATTAACGCACGGATTTTTCCCCGTCATGTTAACCTTATCTCCCAGCATCTGTCTAAGACACTTTCCTGGGACTACATTATGTACTCAGTAAGTCTTTAGTACAATCACAAATAATTAACGCACGAACCAGCACAGCGTGATAAATCCGGCTTTACTCTTGTCGCGCAGTCTGCTCGACCAAGTCACACCCAAATTTTTTCGTCTTGTGCTTCGCGCACGTTCTCGCGCGCTTGCTTGCATATCGCGATTCGTCCCCGCTAATCATCCTGTTCTGTAGGTTAGGAAAGATCAAGCTGCAAATCTTCTTCCCTTGTAGCATGGTAAATTTCAATGTTAAAAAAAGATTTCGATCTACTGAAATCGTACCAAGCCCCCATTGTAGCACAAAACGTCAGCTAGGCAACTTGCCTTCAGTCGACGAATCTTTGCGGAAAGCAGTGTCTTCAGTTTTATTTTTTACCTGGGTTATTGAAAGGAGCAGTTGTAAGATAAAAGCGCTGAGCATAAAACCTTTTTCCAGCTATGAAGATAATGGGTCAGAAAATAATCAAATACGATATGCCTTGCGCTAGACTGCAAATAAAACAGATCATCTTTTGTCGTGTCTCTCCCAGCTCCCTTAAGTAATCCCGTCCCGGTTGACGACTGTAAGTTCTCTTTCCAAATTTCCAGATTATATTGCCAAATCCCAGAGAATATAAAAATAAATTGGATAGAACCATTTCTAGGAGCATGGTATCTAGAGAAAGTATTTTTTTGGGAGAAATCCGACAGGATTTCAAAGATGGAAGTGGATTACAGATCATCATATGAATCGTGACTGCCATCCTGGTGAATCTTCTATGTTCTAGTAATTAACTTTGACAAATTTCACAACTTTTTCTAGCACACTTTAAACTTCGACAAACTTTTTTGAAGTTTTGCCGGGGCTTTTCTGGTGAACATTTTATTATTGCTTGCAGACGATTTTCCAGCCACCGTTTTCCATTTTGTGTTCAAAAATTGATCAGGAAATGCTGGTGTAAAGAATTTGAAAATCTGACATTTAGATGAAAGTGGAATAGTCTTGAAGATGACAGAGATGATAATACGATGTCAAACTATAGTATTGCACTATCGCTCTTTACATTGATGCAATGACTGATGCAAGAAAATGTAAATGTCAAGAGCTTTCCTTTTGTCCGAAATTTGAACGTATGAACATTTTCAAAGGTACAAAAAGTGGCAACAAAATAATTGACAAAAGAATCAGAAAAAGCTGTATTCTTTAATTAATGCAACTGGTTGTTTATCCTCATTCATACACAAAGTGATACAAGTCTTAAAAACCATTTACTTTATTCATGCAAACATTTATTGACCAAACGTCACCCAGTCAATGCAAAGGAATGGATGATGTTGTTCCATATGTTAGAAAACCGGTTAAATAAACCAGTCTTGATATTTACAAATAAATACAAATAATGAAATGGAACGAGCAAGTTTATAATGCTTGAAAACCTAAACTGCATTTACACCTCTCGCGATTAAGAAATGAAGAAAAACATGTTATGTTTTCAATTATTTAGGAACTTTAATAACTGATAAATGATTGAATCTGCATTTCTTAAATCCCACCTGCTCTATGTCAACTCTAATATGAAAAGTTTTAACAGGTAATCCGTAAACAGCAGTTCATTCCTCTCTGTTCACTTAATGAGAATCATAGCCTTCTTGGTGATCATTTGAATTATAATACAATTCCCTGGGACACTATCTGATTCATGAAACTCAAGTAATGCCAAAAAATAAAACTCAAATGAAACATGCTGTAGCATAAAAGTGAAGGTGAAGAAGTTAAGCTCTATGTTCAAAAGCAGAGAAGTTTACAAAATAAACAGAACTTTTTTTTACTAAATAACCAAACTACATTCTGTTTGGTGTTATTATCAATGATCATTTGTTTTAGTAAAAATGTTGTCACATTCTAATGGCAGAATAATAATTCTTAACTCATACTGGTATTAAGGTTGCTAAAAAGACCACTCCCATGAATAGTGTGACTGTGATGAAAGGCGTCAGGATTTTCCACACTGGCCACAATGAATAAATTGAGCTGCAAAAAAAGAAAGGAAAAAAAGGACATTGACATGATGACGAATGCATGAGAAGTTCAAAGCAATAATAATAATGATCTACTTGCAACACCCTAAACAGTTGCCAAAATGCTTATCACATATAAAGACTCCTTCCATGGAAACCACTTCTCTGCACTGGTCTCCGTAGACTTATTAGGTTACTACAGCTCAGCTACTGTTAAACAGGAACTTCCCTTTCAATTACAGTTCCTTCACTCTAAATGTATTTAACCTCTGAAGAAAACCCTTCCTCTGAAGGGAAATTACACTGTATGTATGTCAGTTGATGTTATTAAGGGTTTCCTATTGACCACTAGGACTTTTTGTACACAATTTCCCTTGAATGATGGTGTCCTATTTAAGATACACTACCTAAAATTTCTTAATACCAGACAAGTAAACCTTACCAAATCATACCAGCAATAAATGATGCTGTGGCAATAGGAATGAGGTAAGGAGAATGTTTGTCCCAGTCTGTGATCTTCTTGTAGTAACTCAACCATAAGACACAGTAACATCCAATGCTCAAGTTTACTCCAATCAGGGCACCTCCAATATACAGCCACATCCTGAAGAAAAATGAAAAAAAAAGTCTTTCAGATAATTTCTCCAGTGCTGAGGTCATCAGTAGCACTGAAATGACTTACTTTATTTTTTCTTGTACTTAGGTGCTTTTGGCAGCAAATAAATGCTTTCTGACCCTGTTAATCCACAATAGATCACAAAACCCAATTTTTGCCCTCTTCATAGTGATTGCCCAGGTATCATGTTGTATTTCTGGCTGCACCACATGAACTACATAATTTGTTTACATCACATGATTTGGTGAACTACAGTACAACCGTTAAAGATGATTCAAGCTCATCATCACACAGGTTATAACCACATGATTCACCAATAAAAGTGATCATGTGATAGCCAACCATGACATGTGTTACATGTGTTGAATCACCCCAAAGAGGGTGAAAATTTGTGGTATAGCAGTCAACTGGAAGAGTAGTATAAATCAGCACTGGCATTGAAAAGAATGAAACCACAAATAGTTATTTCTTTTTCCTTCTTTCACGTGCTAATTGGATTGTTGGTTACAAACCACCCTAGTAGAGGACGGGAAGGGAAGCTCTCATAGACTCTTCAAATAAGCTTAAATGATGTGATGTAACTGCTCATAGTACAAATGTACTACTTTGAGGTTAAGACGTTGGTAGCAACCGTTTTACTGTGAGAACTTTGCAGTTTGAGAGCTCTGTCTTGGCTTATCCCAAGCATGTGCTTGATTTAAGTCTTACTAGTAGTGACTGTTCTTTTACAACATATTCTCGCTTCGCTTACCTATATATTCTTGGATCAAACCTCACTGCAATATAAAAGTCGGTGTAATAGAATACAGCTATAGCTGCTACCATCCAAAATATAGAATGAGGATTTATGCGAGAAGTTCTTCCCGGTGCATTCTCCTTTAGAATCCTTTCTCCTTCTTCTTTTATCCTCTCTATAAATTCAAGCAAACACAGTAAGTTTGGGAAAGCTTGATTCCGTAAACTGTAAGAGATCAAAGAATGACGTTAAGTTCCTTACTGTCTAAATCAGCATCATATCGCCCTTCTCTGTAACGTAAAAATGCTGCCTGAAGATCTTCGTGCAGTTTCGAATGACCAAGAGAAGCCATTTTGTGCCACGCTGCTACAAAACAAAACAAAAATATCCTAACCCGACTCCCAGACAGTGGGTATTTTACGCAATCCTCTGACTATATCGTACAGTGGGCTCGGTAACTTGATCACAGACTCCCCGGATCACAGGAAGTACGTGGGTAAGGCAATGACGGGCGGCGAAAAGGAAGACGAAATGAGCTGCAAATGATATACAAATGATTTTATATCCCAGTCACGTTTATATGGAGGACATGTCTTCGCGTTGAAACGAAGAAATGAAGATGAATCTTTTTGTAATCTCTTGTGTGGTCCTCGTCGCTCACTTGAATTTATTGCAAGTGAATGCAGGTAAGCTTATTTAGTGTGGCGCGCTGTTTTGTCTGTTTATTTCCCGTGTAAGTCTTATTAGTTATATTGGTTTCTTCTGGATTCGGGTATAGAAAACACAAAATTTTCTTTTTCTTTAGTATTCCGTGTAAGTTAACCATGAAATTATTTTTACATTTTAACTACGTATAGGTGCACATAGCAATTTTAACCGAGAGTTGCGAAGCTACGAATTTGTCTCACTTCATCAGCATCAACAAGACCGATGGAAGAGAGAGACTTCAAACAAATCGAATTCAGTGAGTGGGCCAACATCAGTCTGTAAAATTAAATTTTTACGGTTCTTTCCTTGGATGTTAAATATCTTTTTGTATGCCATTTTTATTGCACCTATGTTATAAAATCGACTTACTTGCGGGGCGCTTTCCTCGAGTAGAATTCTCGCAAGCATTGCAGCTCACTAGTTCTACATTTTTTTTGCTTTTAGGATGATCAAATTGGAAGAGCGATCTTCTCCGTGAGAGGATTCGGCAAGGATTTTGTCTTGGATGTCGTCCAAAACCGGTAAGCTTTTTAATATTCTGCTTGGACTGAGTGTTTTTTCCTTCTCTTAAGTTTCCGTGATGTTTCCGCTGGGGTTTAATATATCGTCTTACCAAAATTTTATTCTTGTTCCACAGCGTTCTACTATCTGCTAATTATTTGTCAAGATATTTCGATGCAGACGGTCGCGAAATTATCAGCAAGAATGAGGTTTGTTCATCCTTTGTGCTTGATAAATTTGATCATTCCATAGTTGACTTTTGCTAATGTAACGCGATTGAGGGATTTTCAGATAAATGGGCCGATATTTGCATAGTTGAAAGCCAAAAATCTCTCAAAATAGTCGCGATCAAACAGGGGTGTTTTCAAGGTTTGAATTTTAATTTGTTTGCATTGTAATAAGTTTCAATTCAAACTAAACCAGGAGGGGTTTTGTGAATGGTTTGGCGTGGTTTGACTGAGATAATTTTGGCAAAAGAGACTTGTGTCCGGTTGTTTTGTCGCGCAAGTGATATTTAAAAGCGTAAATTAAGTGATTTCCGATTTCTGCAATCTAATCAGCCGACGACAGCGGCGAAACAGGAGAATATACGCAAATGGCCACAGATCGTGTTGCGATTTAACAAGATGTATCTAGAGGTTCCTGTTGTTTTAGCGAGAGTTTTAAAATCCATTTTACAATCCATCCAGAAGCATCCCTCATCATGATCATTTTATTTTTTGCATTCATTCGATATGATTTCTGTAAAGGCGAGGGAATCACCCTTGTTATGCTGACATTACATCGAGTTGTGTCTTTCTCTTTGTCGACAGTTCAGTTGTAACCATATGAGGTCATAACTATGAATAGGAAAGGTTAATTAACATATTGACCAAAATATATAGGTGTGGTTAGCAGACGTGACATAAAGTTCCTCCATCCTCCATGTTCAGCAGAGGGCTGGCAGATGTCCACGTGATATGGCAATCGATTAAAAATAATATTTTTATTTGGCCCACTCACTTTTACTGAAAAAAAAAAAACATGGAATTTACTGCAGTGTAACACTTCAATGAATTCCTTGTATTATTATTATTTTTTTTTTTTGCAATGGTGTTCAATAACAATTCTGTCTGCAACAAAGTTATGGGACTTCATTGCACTTACATGTAGTGTCTTCCAATGCCTGAGAGAAAATTTGTTTCTGTTGTACAAAAAGCTGTACATGGGCTAAGAAAACTGGCTTACTTTGTAGACCTTTCCATGGGTCAAGTGGCTTGAGTTTGAACCTTCTAAATTCAAGTGTGGACAGGAGCCATGAGAAAAAATGCTGCAGGCGGTAGAGCAGGGTATGGAAAGTGGAGGTTCAAACTCCCATGTTGTGCAAGTTCAACCATGACATCAAGGGCCTGCGAGGCATACTTAGCCATTGCCGGTGTTACTAGATTACGTCTCTTAATGACAGCCCTGTGGTTTGTTTTTGTAGGGCAATGACAAAAATTGTTTCTATCAAGGAACTGTTCAAGGCGTGAAGAACTCAGTTGTGGCTATCAGCACATGTCAAGGAATTGAGTGGGTGATTCTTGAAAATTTGTTCCTAGTCATAAATTGTTGTGAAACTGAATACTGAATAATTTGAATTTTACTGTCAAAGTATTATCAAATGTTATTTTCTTCTGATAATAGGACCCATAAATACTGTTGAGCTTGGTTTTCATTTCATATTGTTTTAGTACTTACTGTCAGTAGTGCAGTGGAGGTATTTATAGCAGCCTGATACTATTTTGATGTTTGTTTTTTTGTATTTTGATGCTTGTGTTTTTATGTCAGGAGAATTTTTGAAGTTAGCCCAGCCAGTTTTTTTTTTTAATCCAAAAAATCCAACTCTCCAAAATTGTGCATTTTATACAGTGTAGTATATTTAAGCACTGTTTAAACTTTTTTTTTTTTGTATGCATTTATTTTTAAGGGGAACGATTTACGATGGAAATGAGACTTACTATGTACAACCATTCCCTGGTGATATGAACAGGGTATGTTGTTCTAGTTTACATATATGTACTAACTGTTATTAATAATGATAATTATTGCTAAATACAAAGAATCTTAAAATGGACCGGGTCAATGCGTTATATAATACATAAATATATATTGTTGATTTTGTACACAGCATATTATGTACCGCACTAAAGACCTGAGAACCGGTGATAAACGTTGTGGTTAGTTGTTCATTTGTTTACTTCAGTTAATATAGTTAAAGAGTTATATTTGAATTGACCAGACTGAATTCAATATTGACCTGGTTACCAGTGGCTTTATAGGGGATCTGGATGGTGTGCAGTTTTCTCTGCTTTAGGCTCATTTTTAACTCGGATAATGGGGTTTCTCATTTGTGCATTCCTGGATCTGTTTAGATGTTTGACAATGGCATCATTCGTCACAAACTCAATGAGGCTGGAGTACTGGGAGACTGTACAACTCGATGTAATTTCAGACAGCTACATTTGGACACAAGCTATGAATGGACTTGCATTCTCAGCCTTAAATAAATCATTATCAGAGTTCAGTGGCTCACAGCCACTTTGTTCAGCTTATATCTCCGCTAAAAGTACATTTTGCAGATCTTGGATCTCAGCTGTCAGTTAAAAAATGTTTATTTCTCAGCTCAATATGGGTCACTTTCATGTTTATATTACTTTAATTTATATTATCACCTTGTCCTTATGATAACATTATTTAAGAAAAAGAAAACATGTACTATCCTGTTTCTATCAAGTTGTAAAAACATGAGTGGAAGTTTGGGAGAACAAGAAATGTTATGGGAACACGAGCCGTTAGGCGAGTGTTTCCACAGCTTTTTTAGTTTTCCCAAACTATCACAAGTGTTTCTATAATTTCGTAGAAACACGGAGGACATGTTTTCTCTTTCTTTTGGAAAACATCATAACGAAAAAAAAAAGAAAAGCAACTTTTTAAATTACTTTGATTATCAAAATGTATGCCATCATTACGTCGACAGCTCATGCTAGCTCCTGTGCTTCTATCAAGTTATAGAAACACAGTTTTAAACCAATCAGCGTGCTTATTTTGTTTGGGCTATTTCTAATTGCAGGTATTGCTTGCTTGTTAAGTGCCTTGTATTATTGAATTATCTTGTTAGGAGTAATGCTTTTGTTTTTTCTTCCTGATGAATTTAATTTTAAATTAACTGAACAGGAGTAAAACATTCTGATATTCCATCTTCTGTGGATGAGCTGGTTTCATTAAGAAAACACAGAGTGAGTTGACTGTATAGTTGAATAGCGCTAACATTTTTGAAGAAATTATATCTTTATATTTAAAGAAACAATCTCATATCTAACAAGTGCAAGTAGAATAATTGTTTTAAGTAAAATGCACCCATAATATTGAAAACTAAAATGAAATAAAAATACAAACGCCCCAAAAAATTGCACATGTGTACGCTTACCACATTTGTATACCATGGTACAGTGTATAATGGTTCATATACCATGATGGCTAAGGCGATGAAAACTCTTGAATTGCATTAACCAATGATCCAGTGTTTAATAAATTATTTCAGTTATCATTCTAAAGGAGATCAAGAGTAGCCAAGAGTTCAAACTCTTGCTCTCATTATCTTGCTAAATCCAAAGCACTCTCCCTAAATTTTAGTCTACTTTTGGTTGCTCCCATCAAATTTGTACCTGCTCTTATATTTTGATTTATGATCTCAAGTTGTGTAAAATTCTCATGGATTAGTTGATTTTTGTCAACTGTTTTCCTCATTTGGCAAGACTTAAATGTCATAATATTCTATGAGAACTCTTGGCAACTCCCTTCCTCAATTGTTGTGCCCTGGGTTTATATTTCTCATAAGAACAGGCCTTTTGAGTATCTTGTGTACCTCATGTTAGCAAATGGAACTTGAAATATAATCTTGATCAAATTCTGCTATTCCTAGTACATGTAGGAATAGCTTAAAATATCACATAATGGTCACCCAACATAGTTCCCATATGTCTTAAAATGTCCAACTGGCAAGGGGTGTGAAAGGTTGTGGGTTTAAGACTACTAGGCAGGACATCATTAATTGGTGGCATGCTTTATTACTGGCTGAATGATATCAATCTCATTCTATCTGACCTTGGTTTATGTTTCTAGACACGACGAAACATAGAAAGTGAAACAAAGTTTGTGGAATTACTTTTAGTCAATGATAACAGTCAGGTTAGAGTGGTTTTTTTAAATTTATAATTTATTATTATTTACTTTGTTGAAATCTTCTTAAAAGTTTGATATTACTTATAGATAATAAATTGTTGTTCATAACCTGATGGTTAAGATGATCTGAATTAAGTAAAGTTGCTGTCCTGACTACCTTAACTTTCAATATATAATATTTAATATGCTGCATTAATGTTCATTACAATGCTTGCATAAAATTTATAATATCTGGGTTACATTGATTGTATTTTTATCATTATAAAAACTAAATAGAAGCTGTTACAAGTCCTCTTACTCCCACAGTAGATTTTTGTTGTTATGGTCTTCTTTTTTTTGTAATATCATTTTGTAGGATCTAATTTGATGTCATGTTTCTTTATAGTATTTGGATCTAAAGAGCAACAAGACAGCAGTAGAATACCGTTCAAAGATGATTGCTAACCTTGTAGACTCTGTAAGTAACTGATTGTAATTCAGTCTGAGTATTTTCAGCCCCATCTTCCAGAGAACCTTTGAGTGGGTGGACTTACCAGATAGTTAACAAGTTCCTGACCTACGAGATCTTCTGTATATAGTGGTTGGACAAATACTATATGCTTGGCCAATTTGTATGAGTAGGTAGTATAAAGCACTCCAAAACCAGTTGCACCTAAACTATTTTAAAGAAAAATTACCTCATTCTGATAACTTATCACATTTTATCACACTGTCAATTTCCTCCTCCTCTTCTTCCTCCTCCTCCTCCTTTAATTTAGGTTAGTAGTAAAGTTTTGGCTTGGTTTTCAGCTCTTCCGACCTTTCAATGTGCGTGTGGCTTTAACAGCTGTTGAAATATGGAGTCAGTCAGATAAAATCGTTGTCGACGAGGACTCAAACAAGTGCCTAGATAATTTTATGGCATACAGAAATAAAGAACTTGTCAAGACATATGATCATGATAATGCACAGCTGCTAACGTGAGTATTAATTATTAAGGCCAATGTATATGTACCATACATAAAATTGTTCCATATTTAAAGAGAGTGCAAATTGTTCCTTGGATGCTTTGCAGGTATATGAATAACTAGATAATAACTGTTTTGTAACTGTAAGTTATTATTATTGTACCCCTTTTAATTCAGCCACTAGCGAGCCACCAAATGATATGGTCATGTTAAGGAAGTGGTTGTATTAATGTGGTTCTTGACTGTTGTTGCTGACTAAGCTTTTCTGTGGACAAAAAGGGAGTGGCTTGAACTGTGAGGAGACTATATTAATGATTCAGAAGTGATTGCAATATACATGTAGGTTCTATCCCTGTTGTATTTTTCGTATTACACATGTCAGTAATGCCATAGGTGGGTATTGGACTGTCAGGTGTAATTTTACGTACAATTTTTGATTGAACATTTTTTTCCAGGCACCGTGATTTTAAGGGTGCCACTGTTGGTAAAGCTTCAGTAATGGCCATGTGTGGAGAGAAATCAGGTGGTGTAGTGCAGGTATACATCATACCTACAGTATTATTTACACCCCAAGCAATAATTTGAAGTTATTTAGTACAATCCAAGCAAATGGACATCGATCATAATTGATTGCTTATCAACGCCCCTGTCAAAATGCTTAAGCACTGAGGCGGGGTAAAATATTAATAGGAGGAGGCTGTGAAGGTCAGAGATACATTAATTTATTATTAATCAGGATTTTGGCTGCCTGTACATTTTTACATTATAATCAGAATTTAGGCTGTTTTCTCATTTTGTTAGCTGTTAGCTCAGTCAGATCCCTGAAGATAAAAAAACTTAACAACATGTTGAGCTATGTTGTAGGTTGTAACTAAGCAAAGACATCTCAAAAAGATGGATACAAAGATTATACAGCATTATATGGTAAAATGCAATAAATATATGAATAAATGGGAATTAAACAGCTGGAATAATCAATGAAAATTGTTGATCATAAGGAATGAAAAGTGAGGGAACAGAATTCAGTCAATTGATTTTTAAGTGGTTAAATGAACTAGCTGAAGTTGACAAACAGATTTAAAACACCGTGTATATTAAATCAGCTTTTCTTTTTCTTCCCTGTTGTAAGGATCATTCATTTAGTGCAGCAGCTACAGCAGCAACCGTAGCTCATGAAATGGGTCACAACTTTGGCTTGTATCATGATGAAGATAGTAAGTAAAACTAAATTGTACTTTTAAAAAACACCTGGCAATACCATAATGTGAGGTATATGTTCATGTGATTTGATAAAAACAGGGCATAACTTTGTCCTGTAAAATGGTTTTTAAAAGAAAGTGTGTTTGTGTCAACGGTTGGAAGTGAACCCCTTGTGGGATGATCAAGCCCAGTTCAGCTGCTTTTGCAGCTGTTTAATCAAAATGAGATTCTATTAAAAAAGAAAACAGAACTTAAGAAAGAAACCTTCCAGTAATACGCCATTCCAAGGTTGCCTCTTGCCTTTATCTGTGTCAAATTGAGTCCGGGGGGGGGG
This sequence comes from Orbicella faveolata, assembly GCF_042242905.1. Lineage (NCBI taxonomy): Eukaryota > Metazoa > Cnidaria > Anthozoa > Scleractinia > Merulinidae > Orbicella > Orbicella faveolata. The sequence continues at coordinate 20,390,125 of NW_028301536.1, read as the reverse complement.
GGGGGTGGGCTACTCCCCTATATGGGCTATACAGGTATGTGCTGCAGGATAGGGTATGGTTTTTTGAGGTTCTCGATCCTTAAATGGGGTAGCATTTTCGCCCATGTTGGCATAGTGTCCCGGTGTGATCCTTAGATAGGGTGCCTAAATTATATCAGAAAAGATTTACCATGTTTATGATGGCATATTGCTAAAGTAGGCTTAATCTACCATACTATGCTTGATGTTGACTTCCAGGTATCACACAGAAATGAAGTAAAGTTGACCCATTCAAGCTATTTTGAGTTTTTCTTCTTCCCTTCCATAGGGTGTCATTTTTCGGGTTTGGGCCTTAAATAGGGTATCAATTTTCGTTTGATTCATCCTTAAATAGGGTCACGGTTTAAGACCCTTCGTGGCACACACCTGTCCGAAATTTAATGGGAGTACCCCCCTCCTGGGAATTGAGTCTTCAAGTGAAACCAATCAATGAAAATTTGCTGCACGTACAAGTTCATCTTCATGCAAATCAAAAATCATTTTCATTTCCTGGGTTTTACACAGGGACTCGTTTTGAAACAGCATTAAATAACTCAGGAATGGCATATTAAAAACATTTCTTTTCTTTTATACCAACAACCCTGTTTGTGTTTTCCTCAGTTGATGGTTGTAAATGCGATGCACCAGCTGAGAATCAAGGTTGCATTATGTCTGCAGTAGCCAAGTAAGACTTGTGTCACTATATATATATATTTTTTGAGTTGAACTCTTAAGGTCTAGTTGTTATTTTCTAGTGGTCAAGACATTTGCTGTACTGAGCATAACAAGGTTCACTCAGAGTGACTGACAAGCTGCATTAACAGCTAAACTTTAGGAGAACTAACACGTCAGTCAAATGTAAGAGTTCAAATTTCCTCTCCTTCCAGGAAGACCTCTGAACATTTCAGCTATTTTAAAATATTTTGGTCAAAAATGTCGGCAAAGTATGTACACAGTCAAATTCCCCACCCTCTATGAGTTTTGACAAAACTAAACTAGATAACCTATAACAAAATGAACAACTCCCCCGCTATGTTCCTTCTGTCCATATGTGTTAAGAATTGTTGTTTTTACTAACAGGTACTAACTTCACTGGTACTGTCTCAATCTATAAAGGGTTTCTGGTAACTCGTTTTTGATTATTAAAAAATTGAAAAATTCCTCTATGGCAGCAAATCCATAGTTAACGTGTCTTTCTATTAAGGGAAAAAGATATGTTGACAAAACAGAGGTGGAATAGCAGAGTGATGTGAACAAAGGCTCTTGAAGATCCATTGATTACAAAAATCTTTTAGCTTCTGACCACTAACCAACATTTTGTCAACAGTCAAATGCCTGAGCTGGCAGGCCTTATATCGGAAATTCTTTACCGTACAGGGCCAAAGTCATACCTAGTTACATTGTCTCCAAACAAAAAGAATTTAACATTCTTCTTTTCAATATTAGGAGTAAACCATCAACAGAATGGTCTTCCTGTAGTTTTGAATCATTTGACAAGTTTCTGAAGAGAGGCTTGGACGCCTGCTTATTTGACAAACCTTCAACTGTAAGTTCTCATAAATTTATATGGCCTAGTCTAAACACGAGGAGGGTTGGGAGAATTCAAGACATTTATGCAAACCCATGATGCAGTCAATAGTTTGTATAACTTTTCAGAATTCTCCCAACGCCCCACATTTTTAGATGAGGTTATGTAAGCATTTAACATTTAAGCAATTCATTACATTTCGGAGAGAAAAAAGTGTTTTTGATGTTGCTAGGGTGATGACTTAAACTGGATTAATTTAAGACCTGCTGTTTGCAATCCTTGTGGTTGACTGTATAGTGTCACTATGATGATTGAAGACATTTTTAATGATGTAGCTGGTAATTTTCTTAGTTGTTTGGAGATGCTTTGTGTGGTAATGGATTCAAAGAAGAAGGTGAAGAGTGTGACTGCGGCACCATTGAGGTATGATAATATTGAGTAAAAACATGGATCATTGGATAATGCAATTTAAGAGTTTTCATTGGTGTAGCCATCATGGTATATGAGCAATTATACCACGCCCTGCAAATATGGTAAGGGTACGCATAACTTTTTGCAGCGTTTTTAGTTTTTTTAGTTTTTTTTTAGTTTTCTATATAATTTCTATATTTTTAGTTTTCTATATTTCTGAAAGCCTACAAAAGATACAGACCACCCTCTGAAAGCAACCCCTGCCACGATGGACTCCTGGCTGTTTAGCTTTCTTAGATGATATAGCAGTATACTCTAGTTTCTGTAGCAAATGTTTAAAAGAAGTGCTATGACTCATCCTTGATAAGGTGCTACCTGGCTTAGACTACTGCAGCAGTACTTTATTGTTTAGCCTTTTAATTAACAACTTGCTGGTAATCATTAATACACCTGAGTGGTGGAAAGAGTTATGGTGATCCCAGTCAGGGCGAGATGCTCCACCTTGGATTATTAGACACCCGTGCCACATGTAGTTTCACATAACACAAGACAACAATGTTTCAACTCGTTTGGTGCTTGTGTTTGTCAGGAGTGTGAGAAGTATAGTGACAACTGTTGTAATGCCACGACCTGCAAGCTTCATCCCAGTTCTGAATGCGACACTGGACCATGTTGCTTGAATTGTAAGGTAGGTTTCTCTTAAATCTGGGAAACGTACGTCTAGTTCTAGGCTTTACGGGTCAGATTACCACGATCTGAGCCCGCAGTTTTTGTCACTCATGTTGCTCGACAACCTGAAGGGTCAAAATATGCTATGGTTGTTACCAGGCATAATTGTGAATAGCAAAAAGTGGGGCTGAAACTGATCAACAATAACACTGAAGGAACTGAAACATTTGAAGAAAAATTATTATTCTTCAAATGTTTCAGCTCCTTCAGTGTCATTTGAAGTCAATCAGTTAACATCATGTCAGTATCATTTTACATCAGCTTTCGGTCAGCTCTTGTGTGCTTGATTGTGAATCGAGAATTTGCAAGTGCTTTGACGTAACATTTCAAACACGAAAGACCGTGTTTGACCACATTCCTAAACACCGAGAAGAGAGTTGAAAATACGACGCGCAGCGGAGTATTTTTGACGATCTTCGAGGTGTTTGGAAATGTGGTCAAACACTGTTTTAAGTGTTTGATATATATTCTCAATCAAAACTAAAACTAAGGAGAAAACGGAGAAATAAAATCGTAAAAATCTATGCTAATTAAGATCAGATATCCGAACACCGTCACGGTCATGATTTCCTTTGTTTAAACTTGATGAATTATTAATGAGTTTGAGAAGACGATTTCTTAGGCCTTTGATTCCACAAATGTGAACATGGTTTACTGTGCTAGGCTTATCAGAGAACAGTTTTCACACCTTGTTTGTATTTTTTGACTTTGTGTAACTAAATCTCATTGCTTTTGCTTTTTTGCAGCTCAAGTCTGAAGGCTCACTTTGTCGGGATAAAATTACTGAATGCGATTTACCAGAATTTTGTACTGGAAAATCGGAATTGGTAAGTAGAAGAATAGTCACCTTTAGAATAAGATGATATCTTCTAACCCACTGTCAGGTTCCCAGTTGGCTTTTTTTGTCTGTCCTTGTAATCCCCACAAGTCATCGTTTCGTGGTGTGTCCACTATGTTACATCAATTTATGTCAAGCTTACAGATTAGAGAATTGAAACGATTATTAACGGATATTGCCACGGTATGTATGCAAATTCTCACAACTTATTTTATATGGCAGGTGATGGTCAGTAAAGATAATTTTTATGTTAATATTTAAGGACTAAACGGCGTCTACTTAATTGCAAAGCGTTCTTAGCTGAAGGAACTTTAAACAACGAAATTTTTATTTCAGTGTCCGAGTAACAAGTACGTTGTTGATGGTATGCCTTGTGCTGACAATAAGGTAAGAAGTGCGCCGTCTTACCATCCTATGGAAATGGGTTAATTTTTAAAACGATATCTCCAAGCTCTCCTCTCCATACTGCTTTTTTCATTGTTTTATGTGTTGTTCTTTTCAAGGGATACTGCTACAAGAGCGAATGCCCTTTACACGACGTCCAGTGTCAAGATCTGTGGGGACCAGGTATGAGTTAAGCTATATACAGTTGTATTAAGACTGTGCAGTGTTACAACTTTGCTTTGTCTTATTTGCCGTTCACTGAAATATTTGCAGCTCAGAACCTAGCTGTCACGTTAGTCTATTCTACTTTTCAGTTAACTTTCGGTAACTTCTTCAACTGCTTGCAGAAAATAGAAACTTACGCAACGAGCATTTCTGTAACTATGGAAAAAATGAACATTAATCAATTTTTCCCTAGCTACCTTAAGTTTGTTTAATTTATAATTCTTTAGCGAAAAGCAGCTTAAAGCGACATCAAACAACTAAGTGTGAAAATCTAACGTAATTAATTCAACATAATCATAGTGACGTGGAAAAACAGTTACTTACAACTTACCGAAGAAATGACTGCACCAGTAGGCACCAGTAGGCACCACTAGGCATCACTAGTAATAAACAGGGAAGAGACTGAGTATATTTTTCTGACCGACTCCACAAGACGTGAAAGACTTGTTCATCATGGCAAGACATCTCCTGTAAACAGATGCCTTCGGCTTCATATGGCTCTGAGCTAATGACTTTGTCGTCCTTCAGATGCACTGACGGGTCCAGACGGTTGTTATACCTGGAACGAGAAGGGAGATTATCGAGGAAACTGTGGCCAGTTTGGTGATAACGCGTATCTGAAGTGCGCTTCAGAGTAAGTGTTTAGAATTGTAGGTCCGCACAGCTTATATAATGGCTGTTTGTGCTAAAATTAACATGAGCGTCAATTCAGAATTGACCCGTAAGCATACCGAGCTGCCAGTGTGTTTTTCCCAAAAACGACTCACATACTTTATACCTCAGACATGCTGCTTTCCCCTCACTTATGCTCACTTAAGCTTAGGTCATTTGATCACAGGAAATTTCCACGTTACTTAAGCTACTTACAGTCTGTAAGTAAATATTTGAAATCTTTCCCCTTCACAAACCTTCTTCTGGACGGTCATGAGATCCAGTTTCCACGATTTCGTGACTGGCCTAAAGGTGGTTCGCCAGCTTGGGTAGCAACAAGTTTTGACCAGTAATTGTTGTTACCCTTATAGGGACAAGTTGTGTGGCATGCTTCATTGTACCAACCTTGACGGGGTTAAATTTCCTGTTATTGGAAGACATCGAGGTATTTACATACATACCTATGGTTCAACGGTATGCAAGTAAGTATCGAACTGTTTTCCGCTCTATAAAAGCGCATTATTGTTGTAAATAGTCAAGAGTTATTTTCATGACTTTGAACTAAACGAGTTTAGAAATTTGATGGTTGGAAGAACGTTTAAGCAAACGCGCATGGGTTTTGGTTGATCAGGCGAACGAAGTGTCGACCACTCAAAAGGACTCCCAAGAGTTTTTTAACCATTACTGGCCCTGTAGCAACCCACTTAACCACGAGTAGCTCCCTCTCAGTTGACAGCAGGGGTGGGGGAGGGAAACGCTGAACATAAAAATGTTTGCGAAATAGGAGAAAGGTCGTATTAGGTAAATGTTCTTTTGCGCGTGCAGGAGGATTCTAGTGGCGTAGTGCGAACGGCAATACACACCAGAAACAACCCTTTAGTATCCGTGATTTGGTCTGCTTTTAAATAAAACTACTGAAGTGCTCAAGTTTTTCCTGTACGTTTGGTTTTAGAAGCACTTCTGTGAGCCTTGGTTTAGATGTTTCTGATCCAGGGCAAACTGTGGACGGAACAAAGTGTGGAGATAATAAGGTAGCTTGACTTGACTTGGTTTAAAATAAATAGTTTCCAATTATTATTTGAAAAAGATTTTTAGAATGACGATTTTTGTTCTTCCTTTTTCCAGCTTTGTGTAAACCGGAAGTGTACAAGTATTGAAACGTTCACTGCCGGCTTCAAGCAGTGTCCGAACAACTGTTCTTATTCTAATGGAAACGGAGTAAGTTGTTTTATGTTAACGGACTTAATGTTTTTAAGAGTCGGAAGAAAACTAGAAGTCGAATTTTCTCATCTTTGGCGTGTGATATCGACTATTCCTACTCATCGGGGGGGGGGGGGGGGGGGGAGAGAGAGGGGGAGGTGGAGGGGGTGAAAGCGCGCTAAAAGCAAGAACATAAACTTCTGTTTGAGGTCTGTGGTTCAAAAACGTCTGTGCTTAATGAGCTCTCTTATCTTTGCAAAGCGTCCTTGCGCGAATGCAGGTGTTCTTGAACATGAAGTGCACGTTTGAGAAGTAATGCCTTACTGGTGGTTACAAATGAACACGGTTCGTTTGTAGCTGACGGACCTTCTTTTTGAATATCCCCTTTCCAAACACCACAAATGTAGTGTTGGTATCGGGCAGTGTCTTCAACTTATGTTAGGGCCTGTTGACAAGGAGGGAGGGTTACCCTAGCAAGCGGGTGAACCCTAGCTGGACGGCAAAAGATAGCCCTGGTTTACAAGCAAAATTTCACAGGTAGGGTAACCCTACAACCCGGGACAACTTAGCGCGCGGTTACACTCAAAGGGTCTGGAAACAATTAGAAAGTTAACCCGGGTAGGCGGGTTAACCCTACCTGGAGTGTTTGTAAGGGAAAAAGTTAACCCGCCTACCCGGGTAACCCTAGCTACCTTGTAAACACGACTAACGAAAAATGAGGAAATATTTGAGTGCTAGGGTAACCCGCTCGCTAGGGTAACCCTCTCTCCTTGTAAACAGGCCCTTAGAGACGGACTGTACCTTACGCGACAAAAACGATACGAAACGCACTGGAATTACTCCGTGATGGCTCGAGTGTCATGAAGATTGATCAGTTACTTCTTTGACTGGTGTGTAACTGGCCTTTTTGTTCGGTTGTTATTCCACAGGTATGCAACAACGAGTTCGAGTGTTTCTGTTATAGCTGTTGGCGAGGAGCAGACTGCAGTGTATGGGAAGAATGCAATACACAAGGTACGTGCGGGCCAACCGAGTCTAACATGTCGCTCCGTTTCGGCGTCATTTGGTCCTTTGGTTGTCATGGCTACTCTGTAAAGGCTTGCATGTTTTCTTGTAAGAGCAGGAACTCAGTGTATGTCCGTATTACAACAGAGCTAGGGGCGGGGTACTTCATTTGTCGTTGGAGCCTGGGAAAGCAGATGATCCCTCAAAGCGCGCCGTACTCTTGTCCGCGAATAGGGTGCGGTGTGAGATATGGTGCGCTTTCTCGAGCTGTTAAAAATCGCGACGAAATCAGAAGTTATAGTTTCATACTGATTTGAGTTTTGTGTGATTACAAGGTCACTTCCCGCCTTACTAACTCGACAACCTCTGAATCAAACGTATTACGCTTTACAACATTGTGTCATGCACAGCGTCTCACAGTTCTTGCGTCACATCTCTACACAAAAAAACGTGTTTCACTCTCTGCCATCTTCTTCATCCTCATTTACCGCGCTGGTGCTAAGCAAATACAAACATCGCAAATAAAAAAAATAGGATAAAACAGCGATTGCGCTAACGATGCATTCACGATAAAAATGTTATAAATTAAAACGAGTTACAATAATTTAACTTTAAAACGTAAAGTGCGAATAAAATGTAAAAAGATTAACGATTACAATATTGAGCAATAGAATTAAATACATGATACTAACGTGAATAAATCCCAAAATCACTGGCTCAAATCTGACCGTAAATCAAATGCTATCTTACCAAACATAAATAAAAAGCTAGAGCCCTCGTGGTTCGACTCCGGCAGTAAACCGCGATTTCCTCAAAGTTCACACACTTGTGTTTGAATTACTAAGACTAAGTTTTGATCAGTTGAGTCTGGACTTTGTGACGTCTTAATAATACCAGCATGTTAACGTTATGGCGTTAAATTAAATGTCAATAATCTAACGCCGTGTCACTAACACGTAGTCAGAATCAGTTATCACGGCTGAACTGCTTTTGCTACAAACAATGTAAAGTTAACTCAGTATGGCGTTAAATTAAATGTCTTTATTATGTGGCTAGCTCCGTGAGCGGGCAAGATGAATCAAATCCTGCTCTGTAATTGGTTATCCGAGCAGGCAAGATGGAGCTATCTTGCTCACTCGGTACTACCTGCCGTGTCCCGCAAGTAAAATTTCGCCAAAAGCCGTATAATAAATCCTTTGTTGACCAGGCTTGTTCGGTCAAGATGGCTTGATATTGGCCTCGTTCTTTTTTTGCGAGTTTATTGACCTCGACTCCGTCCCAGTCCATAAACACGCAAAAAAAGAACTTGGCCAATATCCAGCCATCTTGACCTCACACTTGGTCAATAACCCATACATAATCTAACGCCGTGTCACTAACACGTCATCAGAATCAGTTATCACGGCTGAGCTGCTTTTGCTACAAATACTGTAAAGTCAGCTCAGTTTTTGCAGTTTACTTTTGCTATGTGCTTCACTAGAAGATCAAACTTGACTATAACAAAGTTAGAAAACACAGTAGAGCGAATTTCTTTTGACTTCAGAAAAAGCCATACGATCTGAGTAAGCTTCCAACCAATCAGAGGCAAACCCGACACCAACCATGGCTTGGGTTTCCCGCGCTTGCATCAGTAGCTCGTTCTCCGGCGCGCTTGGTACGGATCGAGTTTTGATTACTTAATTACGTTACTTGTGTGTGATTGACCAAATGGTGCTACTCTGGTTTAGGCGTACAACAGTCATAAGAAAATAGTTCTATTTTTAGTTCAATAATGAATATAAACCTGTTTAATAAAAGAATCAAAGTGTTGGAGGGCTGATCTCGTGAAAATGTTGAGCTCCTGAACTATTTTCAGGTATAAATGCATGCTTTAGTTATTCTATATGCACGAATAAATTATTGCTTTCATTTCTTCAAAACCCACTGAAGTACATATGCACTCTCGCTGCTATATTAAAACCTTCCTCAGGTACAGATAACGGCACAGAGCGCACTATAGTCCCCCCTACAACAAATAACTACACAGGTCATGAGGTGCCAGGTAAGACCGGTTTTTCTTTAACTCTCCCTCTGTACGACTAATACATATGAATATGTGCTCTGAATTGTAACCATAATGCTGTAAATTTGTATAACGTATGTGCTTTAAATAGCTTTAATAATGCTTTAATGCTTTTAATAACGCTTTGATGCATCAGCGATGCTAATGCTTTAACGAGATGATGCTGAGAACAGTATAAGCATAAACATAAAATTATGTAGACTGTTTGATGCATCTAACCGTTGCTAAATGTAAAAGGTGATCAAGTAATCTGGATTATACAAATGTTTGGTAAGTTAAAATGTCTATCGTCACTCTTTCACTAATGTCGATACTTGGCACTGCACCAGTGGACAGACCTTGAAAACTAGTGATCAAACTTAATTTAATATCTGTGCTGTTATTACCCAATCAGCGGACATTGCATCAAGCCACTGCGTGAAATATCATACTGCATGCCGTGATGAACTGTATGTGTCGTAGCATATCACTTTCTTCTAAAGTATCTTAAAATCTCAAAATAAATGGGCCAGTATTTTCTATCGCTTTCACCTTCTTGACAAGTCCACCGTCCTATCTGTCTGCACGTACATCCGCGTAAAATATTAAACAATTAGATTATGAGCTCGAGATTTCTATCACATGATACTTGACGAGGGCGCTGTCCGAGTCAACTATCACGCAGAGAAATCGAGAGCGAATAATCTAGTTGTTTAAGTATAAGTCTACTAGTCGTTCAGAACTTTGTCTAAATCCTCTTCACAGACGCTTCGAAAACGCAAAGAAGCGGCCACCATTTTGTTAACAGGCGCACAATGGTAGGCTACCCACTATCTACAACAGAATAGATAGTAGCGCAACCAATCAGAGGACGGTATTCGTAATAGAACGCTAGTAGATTTATACTAAAAATGAATAGAAACGGCGAAGGTACAGAGATAATGAGAATATGTCGTAACCATGATTACTGGGTCGTCAAAATTACGCCTTTTCCGCACAAATAAAGCGGGCTGAGAATTGACAATTGATAGACAAGCAGCTCAATGATGTACAGTACAATCGAGTTATCATCCACTTTAGTTACTTTGGTTGGAGGAGTTCTTATCTCCTAAGGGGATTGTTATCTTCAGGGGGGGGGGGACCGTATTGTCGGAAGGGTTGTTAGTTACATGGATTTCACGTCAACATGTTGGTTAATTTTGATATCACATTTTCACTGCATTTCTTTATAATTTTAACAATGTAAGCCCCCAGCTTCTGAATTTCTGGCTGTTTATATCAAGTATAAGTAGGGTGGTTGTGTTCGAAATTCTTCTAAAAAGGGTTAGAGGAAGCGTCTGAGAAACTGTTGGAAGAATATCGGTTTTCATGTTTGCACTAAGAGGGTTGACACTGGGCACTTGATTTGTATCAACAGCAACTGATGAGCCAGAGGCCAGGCGAAGCAACTTAGCAGGGATTTTAATCGGTGTGTTTCTTATCATTTTGTTGGTGGTCGGTATTGTTTGTGCCATCATTTACCGAAAACAACTGATGGAGAAATGGCGCGCCTTCCAGCAAAAGGCCCCAGTCAGTAAAAGGTAAGTACCAAGCTACTAGTAATTAAGATATGAATCTCTTTGTGTCTGTCTGTAAATCTTACCTGCCTGCTCCGTTTCTTGCTTGTTTCTCTGCCTGCCTGCCTGCCCGCCCGCCCGCCCGATTGCCCGCCCGCCCGCCCGCCCGATTGCCCGCCCGCCCGCCCGATTGCCCGCCCGCCCGCCCGATTGCCCGCCCGCCCGCCCGATTGCCCGCCCGTCCGCCCGCCCGCCCGATTGCCTGGCTGCCTGGCTGCCCGCCCGCCCGCCCTTCCGCCTGCCTGACGTCTATATGTGTGTGGTGACTGGTATTGATCGTTTAATGGTCTTCAACATTTGTAATTTATGAGAATATTTTTTTATCTGAAGTGCAGTCTGTCTTGACTACACTATTAGTCCCGGTTCATACGTCGCATTTCTGCCGTGTCGAATTCAATTAAGAACGAATTAAATTCGACGTCTGAAGCGGCTGCCGCATTTCTGCCGCATGTTCGACTGTTCTTGTCGCATTATCCGACAGAAATTCAGCACCGATTCAAAGACGTCGTATATCTGCCATGTCGAATCTAATACATACATTATGTTAATGTACTGAGAATGCGTAAATTTGGTCCCGCCAAATAAAAGGAAGAAACTTGGCCATTCTCGTCCCAATGCTACCTGGCAGGAAAGCGCAGAGGCTCGATAATCTCGTTGCTGCTATGCTAGATGCGATCTGCTCAGACGACTTCTTTGCAAGGACAAGTTGCAGTTTTAACTCGTGCCTTTGCTGGACATATTGCAACATATGCGGCTGCATTGTTAGTCTTCCCCTTCTTCTTCTCATGCTATCAACTATTTTTCGCAAAATTAAAATCCTTCGTCGCTCAAAATCTTCGTCCGCCAAATTGAATACTCCACGTTTAAAACATTTTCCGCTGAGCGACATACCTAACAGTATTAATTCTGAGTTAAGTGCGTCACAAGTGCGACGTATGAATCGACAGTCGCATTGAATTGATCATGAATTCAACACGGCAGAGGTGCAACGTATGAACCGGGCCCTAAAATTTATTCTCTAATGACTATCGTACAAAACCAATCATTACGGAGTCAATCGCTGCGGCCGCCACTATCTTAAGAAACCCTTCAAATGGGTGGCATCTGATTCGCTGATAGCCTGACACCCTGGTTAGCTCAGTTACGCAAAGGAAACCAAAATTACTTGGTTTCTTGGCATGTGTGAAGTTCTTAAGCCTGGGAGACGGTTGCCATTTCTGGTTAATGAATTTTATGTCTCCAAAAATCAAAGTTAGCACTCAAAATCGAACTCTGCAAACTAATTTCGAACCTTGTAATTTGAACGTTGTTATTTGCAATTCTAGTGGTGTTCAAAGTTTGAACCCACTGGGCAAGTGATGTGCGCGTAATTCTTAAAAAATGGCTCTATCGACAGACGGATTGTAACTCTACTTTATCTACACAATTTTTGATCCGCTGACATTTAACTTAATGTTTTCCATAGGTACCAAGGTGTGTCCAATGGGTCTCCTAAACGAAGTGGGGCAGCGCGTAATGGAACAAGGGCCACTGCAAAGGCAAACGTTGAGGCTCCTAAATCAAGACTTGATATATCAGGACCCACACTCCAGAGCTCTACCCGAGCAGAGCCTACTGTTACTATAACTCCTAATCCGCTAAGGACATCAAGGTTCTCAGCTGAACCTGTTAAACAAGATCAACCGGCTTCGCAACCTCGAGTAGCTTTAAAGCCTACTTCCTCAAAACCAGCTAAACCTGGAGCACCTGCTGTGAACAGGGAGGAACGTCCTCCAAAGCTTCCACCCGTGGCACTTCGAACCCGTGAGTGGCCACCCAAAGGCGACAAAAAGAATTCCTTAAATCGAGCCTCCAGTCCTCCAGTAGTAACGGAACCTGTTAAGCCTTTTAAACCTACTAAGCCTCCTCGACCAGAGAGCCACGCGGGAGTCCTAGATAAAGCACCATTGCCTCCGCCTCCTGCTAAAAAGGCGCCTAGGGAGTGGCCTCCTCCTGACCAGAAAAAGGACGCAAATCCAGGCACAGCTAATGACGCCAAAGCCCCTGGAAGTCAACCGAAAGTTGCACTTAAGCCTGTTCCAAAACCGATTGACAAGAGATTCCCGAAACGACCCTCGGAGGAAAGGCCAACCTCTCTGCCACTCAAACCATCTGATATCAAGAAAGGACTTAACGCGAGCAACGAGCGACCTCTGTCTACTGCAAATGCTGGACTAAAGAAAGCACCTCTTAAACCCCCAGGCCCCATTCCTCCGCGACCTGGGACAAAGCCCGCGTGAGTTGAAATCGTGTACGTGCTGAAGGACCTCCTGAACCGCCATCAATAGGATGGTTTATGGAATAAATTGTTACAGGATTCTCTTCATGATAAGATAATAATTTATCACTGCTTTCGCTCTTAGTGAAAATATCGAAAATTAAATTAAGCTAGGCAAGATAACAAAATTAAAATAATTTAGCTGAATTATGCAATTAATCAAAATGATGTCGAAGTTAATCCAGGTGTTGACAGAATCATCAGAACAGTCACAAAATATTTGCACCAAATATCTAGGTACTTTTGTCAATTCGTTGAGTCATGTTTTATTGTACAGTTTGAAATTTCATATCTTTTGGGCTTAATTTTTTTAGCATTTATAACTTGAACTTACCTCGTGAAAAAAATGTCAAGTGATAAGAAGCGTTTTATTTGTTGTTTTAATCTCAAGTATGAATTTATTTCTTCACACGCGTAAGGTTAAGTTTTACGCTTAAGTTTAGCTTGTCAGTGATAGTCTCCTTCAAGCTAGTGACAAGAGGCATCCTATGTTTATACTTGAAAGAGTTTGTAATAGCGTAGGAACGTGAACATTGGGTTTTGTCATAGTATAGTATTTTATTTTTCTACGCATTTTGTTTTAGTGTAAATTGTTTCGGATAACTCCGTAACTTGTTAATTGGTTTTCAAAATATCGTCGGATGAACGGCAGGTAAGGCTAATCATAGTTTGAACGTTATTTTTTTTTAAAAAAACCTTATTTAAATACGTACATACATGTGTTGAACAAGATGTTGGTGTCTTGAGAAGTCGCAAGCTTAACTGAGACGCATGAGATCATTGGAAATTTTATCCTGCATGTAAATTATACGTTGATATAATTATAATGACAACAGTGAGCGTTGTAAATTAAAATTATTGCCATCAAACAAGCGGATCATTTTTTCGTCGTCTTACAAACTCCCAGCTATCAAACCGGGATACTTATAATAGTGACGGAGGAGGAGGACTGAGATTTGAAATTTGAAGTCTGAGGACTTCGCTGGGGTTAGAAATTTTCGGGAATCTTTGAGTGTGAAAGATTTATACCAAAATATATAAATCTGAACATTGTGTTTGATATCATTTCAGTCAGAATGCTTTCATGTTACCTTTGCTGATTTATTTCCTAACATCCTAATTTCTATAAATATGCCTTGCCGTTATTCTTAATTTATCCATTTGACAATGATGACGTGGGGTCATCGAAATGTCATGTTGCTTTATTACTTTCGTTGATTTTCTTCCTTAAATGTTTCCGTTGATAGCGATTTCCACTGGACTGGAAAAGGGCGGCTTTTCGTCACATTTGTTTCTTATTTCAAAAAAAGGTCGAATACGTGTTCAGGGTCAGCTTTGTAAAAACCGCAACAAGCGTTCCGATACCTAGACTCTGCATGACTCTGATCTGGAAGCATCCGTATCTAGCGGAATGGGCCTTTTGCACCCCTCTTTGCTGTAAAAAGGAAATATGGCAGCCTTTCAGTCTTTTGAGCATTAAAATAATTTCCATCTTTATCGCCTTCTTTTCTTCCCTGAGGACTTTAGCACGGTATGATGCAAAGTATCAACTTACTATATAAACAATAGCCCCTGATACGTACACATTAACAACGCAGCTGAATATACGCACACGGCAAGGTGCGACATTCAAATATGCTTCACTTTTTACCATCTTTGGACTATATTGTCCTATATTGTTCGTACATTCAGGAATCTGACCTTCCTCTCGAATAAAATGGCACTCCCCGACTCGAAATAAAAAGTTGTGTTTTTTTTTATCTCGATCAAGGTCGAGATTTTTGGTTTTGCGATATATGTAGCGTGGGTTTGTTGAGGCGACAGGAAATTATATTTACAGTGAGTGAAAGTTCAAAATATCACTGAGTGCAACAATATAATTTGGCTTAATGTCTTTTTTAAGGGGACGGTCGTGATCAATTACATAACAAAGAAATTTTGTAGTAGCCATCAAGGGAGGTATTTGGGGTATTCGATCAGTGCACATTAGACTATCATGAATGTCATACTAAAACCTGCGCGAAAAATAACGGTCTCGCCTTTCTCCGACCACCAAAACGAGAAAAAGGCTATAAACGGGTATCCCCAATCATTTGACGTATTTGCATATTGCGTAAGTATCAAATATTCCTTACATTTATTCCGTTCTACTTCCCAAACAGACTTTGAAATTTAGTACAAAAGAAATGCTTATCAAGGGCAATGTACACAAGCAACTGAAGCTGAGATTTAATACGTTGGTTGCTCAATAATTTGAGAATTTTCATCTCACTCGCAATTTGCAGCGTTAGCGTTTCTTGTTAAAAATAGTGCATGCCAACCATATCTGCATGTCATGTGATACCGCACCCACCACAAGAGCTGTTCGTGTGTATTGTCGCATTCGACCCTGCACCCCAGTCAGAGCTTTGCTCAAGACAATCGAAACTTTATGTAAATGATCGCGTGGGATTCAGGATTCCGGACGTGAATTACTTCCGACGTGTTATCAGTAAATTTTAGTTTGCTACGGAAACCACTTCAATTATTAACCTTTTGAACGTGGGTCCCTGCTAGCCGATGTTGCTTGAGGGCATATTGCTCATAAACTTTTCGTTTCATTCCGTCACGTTTCCTTGTTACCGCGGTTGTTGTAAGTGATCAACAAGACTCAAGTTCCCAAGATCACTCGCTTCAATCTTTGTTTCCAAGGGACTATATATTTTTTACATATTTTCGTTCTCTGGGGATTTACATTTAGACACGGTCACTTGCCAAAACCATCTAGGCATAAGGCAAATTCAAATGTTCGGGAATTTTTTTATATAATAGCCTTTCGTGTACTTGCAAGCGAAAAACACTTAAGTATGTACCCGGGAGTATGTATCAGCTTGGAACTGATAAAGGGCATGAACGGCTGACTTAAAAGTTTAAAAGGTTTTTAATCTTCTATGCCGTTCAATGTGAAAAATCGGCCGAGAAAAATTCTGAAAATTGCGCAAGACCACGTGACATTTATCTCACTGCCAATTGGTGGTTTTCCCTGGGGAGAAAAATTGAGAGGCAGTATGCGAAACAACAAAACAAAAACATCTTCGGTTTCATGAGTATCGATCAAACGAATGAAAGTGAAGGGGCGAGCTCTGATGAGTTGTTCGATAACCACTTCTCTCATGCTGTAGTCTACTTTAAAGGACAAAACGCGTTTAAACTGACCGCACGTTTTCTTGGTATTTTCACAAAGCTTAACAACAAAGACGCTCTCGTGCGCCTTGTTAGATAGCCAAGCTTATGAAAGGACCCGTGAGACTCCTCATACAACTCAACTTGTACCTTATCTCAGAAATTTGGCCGTTCTCGTGGATGTTGGCTATTTACGGAACGAATTTCTCGATCGTCGCCATTGGCATGTTCTACGTTATTGATTTTCGTCGTTTGTTTTGATGCGTCGCGTCGACTCCTCGCCACTCCTTGCTTTGACCAGCTTTCACCATCACGTTTCCGCAGCGCAACGATTTATCTCGCTCCACTAAGAGACGAAACCGGACGTGCTACGTTTTCTGGTAGAAAGAGAGCATTGGTCTGAGGTATGGTAATGTTACAAGGAGCCTTGATTGACGTAAACAGGCATTTTCACACCAAACTGAGAAAGTCGCTTTTCTTGCCAGTTCGCCCGCCATATTAAACGCCATCAGCACGCAGTACGATTTGGAAGAGACGTCACCAAAACAAACCTCAGTATCCCTGTTTAGACTTCTCACGGGAATATTCTTTTAAGAAAAAGTTTTCCATTCTTTCTGGTGTAAAGGCTTAACTTCTTTATACCTGTGCGTGCGGACAAAAGCGTCGCCTATCTCGAATACGGTTTATTTAGCTTTGAGCTATTTAACCTTATTGGAGCGCCTTCTAGACAGGGCGGGAGTTTCAAAACAACTATGAACGAAATCGATTATGATCAAGAGCTACCACGTGAGCTCATCAAATGCGTCTTGGTTGGAGACACAGGTGTTGGAAAGACTCGACTAATTTGTGCGCAAGCTGTTGGAGTTGGTATCCCTCCACCACAAGACACCAAGCAACCTCTTCACTTTCCAACAGTGTTTGCCATCGATCAGTACCATGTTTCTCGGGAGATAAAGGAGAGAGGCAACTTTCGCGTTGATGGTGTAGACGTAGCCCTGAGGCTCTGGGATACGTTTGGCGACCATGAGTTTAACCGTAAATTTGCCTATCAGCATGCCCATGTAGTAGCACTTTGTTTTGCCATCAACTGCCCTAAGACATTTAAGAATGTCAATGCTGTATGGTATAGTGAAATCAAGAAGTACTGTCCAAGAACCCCAATTGTATTGGTGGGAATGCAGTCTGATTGGCGATTACATGGCAAAGACACTACAGTAAACACCAGCATTAGCTTGTCAAAGCGAATGCGAGAGTGCTCCCTCATTACACCTGATATGGGACGCCAAGTGGCCAAAGAGATTGGTGCAACATACTATGAAACAAGTGTTGTAACTATGTGGGGAGTGCAGCATGTATTTGAAAATGTAATCCGCTCAGCACTGATCACCAGAAGACAGACCAGGTTTTGGTCTTCACATCTGAGAGGGGTCCAGAAACCACAGCTTCAGCCTCCTTACCTTCCAGAAAAACCTGACGCTCCAAATGTCAGTGTACCATCCTCATTATACAAGGAAAACTTGAAGGGGTTGCTTGATAGTGGGATGTGTGCTGATGTGGAATTTCTTGTTCATGGTCAAACCATCAAGGCTCACAAGGCAATACTGTGTGCAGCAGCACCAACATTTGCCAAACTCTTCTCCTCTGTGGAAGCTAAACTTCGCATTGGTTTTGGCGTTTCACAAAAGTTATTGTTACAAGATGCACTTGTGTTTGGAAAGCCAGGAAGCCTACCCAGAGGTTTTGTGTCCATTGACTCCTTCAACAGTGGCTGGACAAGTGAAGATCACAGCTCTGTCATTCAAGTGAAGGTGGATAACTTTGTTTCACACAGAACATTTGTATATATCCTTGAATTTCTGTATAGCGGCAACCTTCCCCTTGAGGCATGCACTGAAGAACTTGAAGAAGCTGCCAGAAATCTTCAGCTCGTTAATCTGGTTGATTATGTTGCTAATGTAATAAACAATGCAGAGTACATGAACACTGAAGTCCATTCGCAGATGGTTCGAGAGATGACTTCGTGTGCTAAGAAGCTGGTGAACTCTCAGATGTTCTCTGATATTGTATTCCAAATTGAAGGCCGGATTGTTGTGGCACACAAGGCATTTTTAGTAGCACAGTGTGAAATGATGGCAGCAATGTTCATGACAGGCCATTTCAAAGAAAGTGGAGTACAAGTGGTAAGACATTGTATAACAGACGTGTTTGAATACAGAAGTCAGCCGGAAGTTTATGTTCGAACTTGCTTTTGGCAGGTTTCATTGACTTCCCCCCACCCCATTTTCTATGTAAGACTTGACTCTTTTTTCACAAAAAGTTGATAATACATGTACCAAATAGGAGAACATTATGGTACTTTTTGGTTCCTGTCTGTCTCTTGAAAAGGTGTCTGTGCTGAATTGGGAAAGATATTTTCAAATGAATCCATGGAGATGCAGACCTCCAGGTGGTAAATGACATATAAAGAATAAGAGTAAATGAATACATGAGTTAAATAACTTTGTGTTTATTCTCTGTATACATAATGGCAAGCTGGATCATCTTGAACTTGTTAAACTGAGTTTACACAGCTTGAGGTTATATTTTGACACCTGGAGCTAATACTGAACTCTTTTAAATTAAGCAATGTAAAAAAGATGTTGCTGCTCTATTATATATTCAGCCAAAAGCCTTGCAGTGATAAAATAATGTTAATTTTGACCTGGGCATCTTACTTGCCCTTGTTGTGCATTGTGTATTTCTTTTTAGAGCTGAATACATGTATATCACTTGTATTATGACACATCTTGCTACTTCCTTCCTTTTGTAGGTGGAATTTAAGGACACCAACTTTGATGCATTTTTAAAAGTCCTTGAATACCTCTACACTGGGCAGTGCCCAGTTTTGACTGTGGATGACATCATTGGTGTGCTGGCTCTGGCAAACTTCTTCTGTCTGCCTAGACTTGTTGCTCTTTGTGAAAAGCTCATTGTTAAAGAACTACAGGTTGCTATGGCAGCAGATGAAATGGCTGTTACTGAGGATGTCATTGGTATGGATGTACATTATTGCTTGTTCAAAGTTAACACCTTTGCTGGTTTCCTTAAAGTGCACCTAACCCCCAAATTTTTTTTTTCGCTAAAACGAATCTACATGTTATTTGAAATACTTCTGCGAAAAAATTTTTGGATCCGGTTAAATCCTTGATTTTCTGTGGCCTGACGAAATCGCGAAAATAGCCCCAAAACACCGCCATTTTGTTTCACGACCGAGTTTGAGGAGAATGGGTCCAGCGGCTGTTGTGACGTCTACCCAGGAAGATCGAATAACTCACGTCCTCTCGTTTCCTTCAGGATGGTGCAATACACATTCGAAAAGTGCGCAGAAATACCTTCCAGAAGTGCTATCGGCTGTTGCAGCAATATCCCAGAACTAAAAAAAGATATACTGTACAATTTACTAGCGATGATAAAGACATAACGATGGTTGATTTTGTCGAACCGAAACACGCAAACTGAGTCTGTGAGAACCATTGAAGAACTCTCACTGGAATTTGTTCTGCAGACTTTCAAACGCTATTTTCAAAATTTTCTGCTCAAAGCCAACCAGCAATTTGTCGAAATACTATCGACAACCTATATCTTCCAGTCCCGCAGTATTTATAACATAGCCGGCAAAGTTGTGTGATCAATCAAGAGGACGTTACGACCAAATATACTGATGTGTAAATAGGTCGCAACTATACGCCGCCAACCAGCACTTATTTCTCTTTCGATTTAGATTAAAGTCGAAGATTAATCATTTAGAATTACATGATAACAAAATTGTTACACTCACAGAGTTTTTCGAAGGTTTGGAAATCAGTAGTGCGGCAAACATTCTATACATTAGTGTCGAAAATATGACCATGTAACATTACCCGCGGACCGCTTAGGGAACACATCCTTTTCGCTTATCCAACGAATTTCACTGCAAACTTTGAAAAAGATTTACACTGATTATTTGGAGTTACGACTTAAAACGTGTGGCAATGTGAAATCGGTAATTGTATGAAATGTTTCCTTCCGCCTTGCTTCCCGTAGCTTCAAAAATACAGGTCCAGACAATTCTATGATTTTCAATCGATTGAAGCCAGTGTTCTGGAGATCATCAAGTCTCGAAGACTGCAACACTTACATCGCTCTTATAAACATGAAGCATTCCAGAAAGTAAAACACAAACTGGATTTAATAGAACCACCATACCTTGACAAAATACATTCTCGCTACGGACAAATGTAAACAGGTTATAAACACGCATGGGAGTCTTGTGTTTAGGTGACGAAATTACCATCCAAAGCAGTCCTTGAGTTTTCTTCCCTGCTTTTTGTTTGCCTCCTCCTTCGTATCTAGCTTTCCATTCTTAATATACAGGCAGCTCGTCCGCAAAGAAGTCTTCCCCGTCGTCGCTTGAAATATTGCAAATTGTTCTCAAAGCTCTAAGCAGTGAGTTCACAGTTGCCGAACGTGCTCGATCGAAGTTTATTTCGGTTTCTTCCGAATCGAAACCTAACTCTGACTCCAGTGACAAAAAACAAATGATTCTGAAACAAAACTTGGATGTCTTAGTCCCAAAATATATTGGAACGATTAGTTTTGTTTCCATTTTCTCGAGCAAATACAGAGAGCTGACTGAGGCGCCATTGTGTTTGGTTCCTGGGTAGACGTCATCAGCAACCGCCACCCCAGACTCCCTGAAACGCGGTCGTGTAACACTTCAGGCGCGACTTTGAAAGGGCATAGCAAATCAAGGATTCAACCAAATTCAAAATTTTTTTTGCCCAAATGCTTCAAATAACAAGTGGATTCGTTTTAGCGAAAAAAATTTTGGGGGTTAGGTGCACTTTAATGTGTAATTTTCTCACCTTTAGCAGTCACTGTTTTTAGCACAGCGACATTAATAAATTTTCCAGACTGGTACACCCAGACATGTGACTCTAATTTAAGAACTGAACTAAATATCAGACTACACCAGTTAAGAGACTGTCTGTAATGCTGTTGATTTATACAATTACCAGTAATCAGTTGGAGAGAGTCTGGGTTTGCAACAATCTTCAAATTCCAGCTCAGTTCTGCTCACTGGAAGCTACATATTTCTGTAAACTGAAAGGTTTTTCGAAATTTTTAGAAAATGTTTGGAGAATCTTTGGAAATCTTCAGAAAGTGGGTGGAAATCTTAAGAAAATTGTCAAAAACATTGTTATTTGTTTATATAATAAACAAAATAATACATGGTTGCTTGTAGATATGGAATTCCCCTTCTCATGTTCAAAGCTTTACCTCAATAACTGAACAATTATTGTTCACTGCACTCACTCGTGAGATGTAGAGTTGAACACTCAAAGAGAAATTCCATATCTATGCATGCTCATGTATCATTCTCTATTACAGGTACATGTTAACTGGGTAAAAGCTGCAGTCTGATGTTTGGATCCATGGTCTTCCTCTTGGAAAATATTAGTAATTGTACCTAGTGGAGTACAATTCATAATTGGATTTTGAACTGAGTGGAGTGCAATTTGGTCTGAAATCATACGTGTGATTTCAAAATCGAATGAGCGCACAGCACGAGTTCGATTTGAAATCACAAGTATGATTTCAGACCAAAATTGCACAACACAAAGTTCAATTGCCACTTTATTAGATCCATTTTGAAATCGCACAATTTTATCACCTTAAATTTTATATTTTGGTGTATTGTTCCATTACACAGTTGGTTGAAAATAGCGGAACCGGAAACGTCTTTACGTCTCATTTAGTATGCAAAACAATGTCATGTGACGAAAACTCATTTGAGCATAAAAAAGAAACAAGCAGTTCTAAAGTTAGAACGAAAACAGTCTACTTCATCCATAAAAGTTCAATTCTCATCGCCTGAATCAATGATGGAAGGCCTTCCTTTCTTCTGTGGCTGAGGCTGAGAATTTTTTGTTGTCTTTAGACAAGGAATTTCAAGGTGCATCCTGTGTAATTCTGCAATGAATTTCTTTTGAGTTGTGAAACTCCCTCAAGTGCATGATGCCCATGGAGTGGATAGTTTTTTTTTCTTTTAAATACCGTTCAATGGCACTCTGCATGATTTTCAGGGATTCCAGCTTGTTATCATCTCCGTTTCTTTTTGTGACCTCACCGTAGAACTTAATCAAGACATTCAAGTTCTTGTTGCGCTACTTGATCAGTTTCAAGATATTTTCAAGATGGCGGAACCGGCACCAGCTTCGGAAGACGTTTGTTCATTCACTGTTTTGCGGAGCGGGGCATATTTTGACTATGTTTTTTGACAGCGACAGAGTTGAGTTCTTGTGTTGCTTCATTTGAAACTGCTGGAAACCTGGAAACATCTGCATTCTTGAGATAGCTCTGAATTTGTTGCTGTGTGGTTTTCGTTTTTTTATGTTTTGCTTGACTTGGTATCATACGGATCTAGAGCAGATGTTGAAGAAAAATCACAAAGATATTCGTCAAAATAGACACTGAAAGTTGGAAACTTCCATTAAAGTAGGTCTTCAGCCTGAAGGAGCTCATAATCGTCATTCAAAAACTGTAATTCATTAACTTCGTTAATTGTTTTGGAAAAAACACTACAATAACAACAATTTTTTGGCAATAGTAGTTGCAAAATTCGTCACACAATGGCTTTTTGCCTTTCATTTTGCTGAAATTTTATTGGTTACTTTAAACTAACATTGGAATCTGATTGGTTGTTTTGTTTTACTGTCCCATTCTCATTGGCTGAGAAAAAGATGCGATTTAGAGCAAAAAATAGTGCGATTTGTGAATAAATCGCACCACTGAGAGCCAATCAGATTGCAAGGATAACCAGTGATTTCAAAACAGATTTAATCGCACAAGTAATTCCAAAATCGGATGAGCATGAAGCACAAGGCTAATTTGAAATTGCGAGCACAATTACTCCCTGAATTGTACGTCGCAAGGTCCAATTACCAATTAATCGTATTTATAACAAATTTCAAAATTAAAAAAGTCTTAAGAGAACTTCTTTTGAGTGAAAACCTTTGTAGCGCTTGTTCGTGAGTTTTGAAAACTGTAGGAAACATTAAGAAGGAAGCCATTAAAGCACATGTGGGTATCCAATTACAAAAAGTTCAAATTAGATACCTGTAATTGGACACCCGCATGATTGCACGCCTACATGATAAATGGTCACATGAAGAACCAATCACAGATGAGAATGTTGTTATAGATACTATTAATAATAAAACCCACTTGATCTACCAGTATGTGAATCTTAAAGTGCCTATGAAGTAAAAAATAGTTGCTGCTGATTTGAAAGGCTTTTGAAAGTAAAGAGGAATGGAATTTTCCATTTTGGAAGATCTTTTTTCGTTTTAGAGATATTCACGTTTTTGTATTATAAGTGATGACGTCATTGGTGGTTCCACTAAAACAATTCAACACTCAGTCAAGAATATCTCTAGAAATATAAGAGCAGTGTTCTTTAAACTTGGCACCAGAAATGTACATCACAAAAGAAACAAAATGACACCCACCGTGCCGTCACCATGACAACAGTTATGCCGCTGGTCTTGTTTTAATTAAAACTAACATTACCAGATTTTATCTTAAACAAGGATCATCCACTCCCAACAATCTGATGGGGAGAGTTAAGACAATATGGGAATCATGTGTGTTCCAAGCAAGACCATCTGTCCCTTTTCGAAGGGTTGCAAATTAGCATATTTGTTTTTTTCACAGAAAGAGACTGGAGCCAAAAGTGTTGCCATGGCAACAACACAGAAGGTGTCATTCTGTTTCTTTAGTGATGCACATTTGTGGTGCCAAGTTTGAAGAACACTGCTCCAATATTTCTAGAGATATTCTTGATTCATTGTTTTAATTTTCAAGTGGAACCACCTATGACGTAATCACTTTCCTCATTTGCATAATACAAAAAGGTAAATATCTCTAGAACGAAAAAAGATATTCCAAAAAGGGAAACGCCATTCTTCTTTACTTTGAAAAGCCTTTCAAATAAGCAGCAATTATTTTTTACTTCATAGGCACTTTAAGTTTTCTCAGTAAGAAATGTTGTTTTTCTAGGATATCTTCTTGAGGCTCAGATTCACAATGCCACACAGCTGGAATCCTGGTGCATACACTTCATTGCAACACACTACAATGCTGTCTGCCAACAGTGTCCCAAGCATATCAAGAACTTTGACTCATCGACTCTCAAGTCCATCGAAACGAAGCGTTGGCCGCCACCATGGTACATTGTCGAGGCTGACTGGTATGAGAAGGCCACAAGAGAGCTCGATAATGAGAAGGTAGCAGAGAAGCTACGCAAGTCACACAAACACATCAGACACAAACGAAAGTGCAGCTGTCTGTGAGAGCCCCTTTACAACAAGGTGAATTAACAGTACTGTTTGCAGTGAAGCAGAATTACAGCAGTCTGTTTCACTTTATACATTATTAAAATAGAAACACCAAAATTGTGTATCATCGCAGTGCTAGTTGTTATGACTCTATAAGTTTATTTTTTCCTCTTACGAGCATGTAGTCAGCGCACTATCTCCCTAATGTATTGACCCATCCCAAAGCACCTTGTACTCTGGACCAAGTGGTCCAGGCTTCAGCACTGACTAGGGGTCATTGTTTTGTGTTTGTAACATCTGAAGGCAATTTACCCTTAGTGCTAACAAAACTGTAAGAGCAACTTGACGAAATTCTAGGGGTATCCAGGGAAAGTACATGTCGCTGTACTTCTAGTGGTACTGAAAATGGGAGTATAGACTTTTCCTTACCCTGTACCCTTTGGAAGAGGCATTGTAATGTGTAGTTAATTAGTTTTGGGATTTCAAGAGTGTCAGTAGTGTGTTGGGTTCATGGAGATCACTTTTCCCTAGCTAATTACACTGTAAGAAGAATATAAAATTACTGAAGTATCTGAAGTTTATTTTATACGGGAAGACTTGGGTATGTATTATGAATCATACTTAAGTGTACTAATAGGGTTATGATTATTGTGGTCAGTATTAAATATCGAATATTAATTAATGAATCACAAAGCAGACCAAACATGAATGCCATTAGCATTTGAGAAACAGTTTTGTTTGTACACATACACATAAAAACTTCTCTTAGGTAAACATTACACATGTAAGGTTCACCTCTGTCTTTCCTTTTCAAGAGTTGTTAATTTTGAAGTTGTTTGCATCTTGAATCTGTTATAATTTCTGAAAATTTGTTAAGAGTACATGCATGTGTTGGTTATGATTACAACATAATTGAGAGTTATTGAGATTACTTTTATAACAACATTGTAAGTATAGCATACTTGAAACAACTGCAGATTTATTTATAGGAAGTTTAGTACTACAGTAAAGTTTATATTATTGTATGTCAAAGAGATATTTGTACATGTATGTTTTCTTTTAAGTACGTTTTTCTATTATACAATTTGTTTATGTACAATGTACAGTGATGTCACTATTTTACACTGTTATACATGTACGTATGAAGAAGAGAGATACTGCTGTTATTAAAGTCTCTCTGTCTCTAAATAGCACTTACAGTATTATACAGGAGTTCAATTTATTTGTATTGTTATTGTTCAACTGTTTTTTAATACTAGGCAAAGTTAGATTGCATAACGAACAAGCACTTCATGTTGAATGTAGTGCTGGCTACATGTACATTATGTTACTTTAGAATTAATTGAATTTCGAGGTTTTAGTTGGTTAAGTATTTCAATATTTTTGGTAGTTTACTTACAGCAGAGTGCTTTTGTGTGGCATCAGCTTGTTGCTTGCATTACAAACTACAGACTGTGTTAACTCAAGATGCATTGTAAATACACAGTGCTTCACAATTCCAGCTATTGTCATGCAAAAGAAATGTGACAGGCTTGAGCATTCAATTGTACATGTACAATGATGTATCTCAGCAGATAACAGAACACTGCTTGATCTTGTAAATTTTAACAACCAATGACAAAGTGTCAACAAGCTGACAGTGAATATTTCATGGAAGGTGGTGTTTACATGATACCCTGGTGACTTTCATACCGGTTCCCTTGAGGCTCTGTATTTGTTCACAAGGTACCACAACAAAATGTCATAATGGAGTGAGTCATACCAGTGCTAGTGTACTCCTGTTGGCTGTACTGAAGCAGAATTTTTATTCCATTGTGAAAATTCATTCCAGTTTTGTGGTGTGACTGTTTGTTTCATATCCTTTCAAGTTTCATCGATTTTACAGCAGTACAAAACTCATCACCATAAAGACAGCTTATGTAAGTATGACTCTTTCATCTCATATGGGAATAAAAATGGTACCAGTATCATGTAAACTCCCCCTACCATAGTGTTGACTTCGGGTAACACTGAGTAACATGCAGCAAGCGTTGTGGTAAATAAAAATAATGTTCCCTCAATTAAGGTACAAACTATTGTTGGCTGTGCCATGAGTTGAGTCTGAAACATTGCACAGAGTAAGGTTTGGTGAAGTTAGTTTCTCTACCTTCACTTGATGCTGATCTGCCTTGAGAGTCTCAAATTTCACATCATTAAAATTATCCTCGTAAAGTTCTCTTAGCTAATATGTGCTTATAACAGTAAGGTATTTTTGGCTTCCTCTAGAAATCCAAGTTACTTCATTGCAGTAAATTTGAACTGGAAAATTCTAATCTGTCACAAATGTAATAATAATAATAATAACAATAATAATAATAATAATAATAAATAATAATACATAATATTTTAAGAGGAGGCCTCCAATTACCATAAGGTGGTTTTCAGGAGGGTCCTCTAAGAAAATAAATGTTAAACCTTTAAAATACATTAAAATCTAAAATACAATAAGAAGGACCAAAAAAAACCAATGCGGTAAGCTAACTAAGATTAAAAACTAAAACAAGAATTTAAGTAAAATCTAGTCTAAAATAAATGACATGTGAGTTAAAATAATTATTGATGAAAAAAGGAAGTTGTTAGATACAGTTTAAGCTAGTTTGGGTACCTTAAATTGGTTTGTCGTTTCTTATATCATGAAATATTAAGACTCTCATGCAAGGCGGCAATGAATGTTGATCATAATGTTGCTCTCTCAGTGTAAGATTCCTGGTACTTTGTTAATGAGAGATTGTAACCCAAATTTGTAGAAAAGTTAGTTTAAACGCATGACTGTTGATTTGTGTTTTATATCATTAGTTTTTCTTCCATTCACTAGTTTAACTGGTATGATACAGAGTCTAAAATGGCTGAAGTATTCAGCTTATTTAACAATGGCAAATAGTGTTAATTAATCCAGAGCAGTGATTGTTTCTAATTTCCAACTGGATGACATACATTCAGTCACGAAAAATCTGGACAGTATTCAAGTGAAGATCATGACTTCAATGTAAAGCATGCTACTATATTTGTTTCTAAACAGCAGTTGCTGATCAGTCAATAGTGGATTTGGAGTTGAAATTGAAACAAATCAGGTTGTAAACCTCTCTGGTTTTTTAAGTATTGCCATTTTTAAGCAGTAATCTTCAGCCCTTTTGACTATAAATGTGTAGATAATTTAGATATACATGTACAAGGGAAGTAACAGAAATAATTGGCTATGAATTTAATTACTATAAGGTCTATTTTCTTAAGTGTTTATTGTTTTTCTTCGTAATTAAGGGAAAGAGAATTTTACGAATATTACTAGGCATGTTGCATCTTCTTTTCTAATGATCATCAGTTTATCACTCTGTTCAATTAAGAAAAAGTGTTTTGTGGAAACATTTTATAGAGAGAGGAGTTACTAATCAATATCTAAAAATCAAATGTGTACTATTATATCAAATTTAAATATTCATGTGTTATTAATATAAGATTTAAACAAATATATATTTAATAAATGTGGTTGATTACCATCTCAGGCTCTATTCACTATTTGCAATGTTTAGGGATGCACAAATCCAAGAGTAAACCACAGGTGACCAAAGCATCCCATAAGGGTTTGTTTGGGCTCTGTTAATAATAGAAGTTTGCAGAGGGAAGGGAAAAGTTTCCAGGCCTGTACCAAGTTTTCAGACGTGGTTGTCTAATAAATAGGGACCAGTCTCTTTTTTCAATTCTGTCCTGGTGGTTCTTGAAGCAAGAGTAGAGGTAGGAGCAGAGACATTTCTACATCAGACAACAAAAATTAATTTTGGCTGGATGATCAGTTGTCTCACTTTCATGGCAGCCTGGTCACTTAGCAAGTCCTGGCCCAGGTTGTTCTGGTGAAACGAGTAAGGATGGTGAAGAACATTGTTATTACAGAGACACCGAGTGACAACCTGTGGCTCTTTCCCTTAGTTGACTTTTGTCAAGCTTATTCATCTTCTCCTGCATCTTTGCTCCATTTAATAGCTGCCGTGTTATGTAACCAAGCCTTGTCAACTGCCCATACCTCACCAGCCTGCCGATATTTAAAGC
This sequence comes from Orbicella faveolata, assembly GCF_042242905.1. Classification (NCBI taxonomy): domain Eukaryota; kingdom Metazoa; phylum Cnidaria; class Anthozoa; order Scleractinia; family Merulinidae; genus Orbicella; species Orbicella faveolata. Next base: position 20,361,563 of record NW_028301536.1, on the reverse strand, counting down.
AAGGCCTATAGAATTAAGAAATGAAAGCTCTTTGGGCTGCCCTGTATCACTTGGTTTAGTGTTGCACTGGACATGTGGCAGCATTTGCCTATCATAAATTTTTAAGCCTGTAATCAATTTTGTTGCTGAAATTGCTGGCATGCTTACGAAAGGACAATAGAAAAGCCAGGGTGGTAACTTTTCATGTTACAAGAACTTTTTGGTCAGTGTTTATGCAAGTATAATTATTTAACACTTTGATTATGAGCTCAAGCTAATTGTTTTAGTATAAAATCTACTAGTCATTCAAAACTTCATCTGAATTCTCTTCACAGACACTTAAAAAATGCAAAGCGGCTGCCAGTTTATCAAAAAGCACTCACTGCTACACTACTATCTGCAACAGAGTATTGAGTAGCGTAGCCAATCAGAGAATGCCATTCATGATAGGACACTAGTTACATATTGATTATATCTGTTTGCTTATTCTCATACAATCATTTTTCTGTCATCAGCTCATTGGAATCTCTAGATTTGTCTGTTGCCAGTGGCACCTATTAAAAAGTCTAATCAGAATAGCTTGACTGAAGTTACCCTGTCATTCCAAAGCCAATTATCCAAACAGCCATCACTTCAACGTTTTAAGCCAGTCATTTGAAATTTATTGTTGTAAAATTGATTAAATTGTGAGCGAGTTGCACGAACTGTGGACCTGCTTACTCAAAATTGGAAATGTGTAAAATCCTTAAACAGGAGTCTTATATTAAAAGGCAAAAAAATCTTTGCACAGGGATCCTACATAAGACATGCAAAGAATTGTTGCACAGGAATGTTAGAATAGGAACATTTACAAAGAATCCTTAGTACATAGGAATGAATGAATTATCACAACTGTCTAGTTCATGATTGTGTAGACTAGTAGAATAACTGTATTTCATTCTGAATTTAGAAAGAAAGAAGAATGCATCATAAATAACTTGATAAATAATGTCCATTACGTTGGCCAAACAATTTAGCTTTATTAAAATTACAAATTGAATTCACAACTCAGTAAATATTTACTCAAACATGCTGTTCCAATAATAAAAGAAACAAGAACTACTTGTATGTTATGGATATATGTTTCAATTCTTACTGGGCTCTGAAGCATAGACAAATAAAAGAAAAGATAATTCACATTGTCGAACACCGCTATTTCGAACTATGAGGGGGAAAGACAAACAGTTTGAAATAGCGGGGACTCAACACATTAATAACCAGATAAGCATTAAATGAAAATAACAATCAAATGCTAATTAATTAAAGTAATCAACATTTTTTTATTGACCAAAGGTTAGAAGAGAACACCTGAGGACAGTTCCTAACAGTACACAATAATTGTGTACTGTAAGGACCTTATTAAAGTGCAATGAAAAGCCCAAATTGCAGTTTTCCAGCTATGTTCAAACCTGCTCTGATGTCATGATGATGTTCATTTTATGTACAAATGAACGGAGTTGATTTTAGGCCAAGGGAAACAGAAATCAGTTTGAAACAACGGGGAGTTTGAAATAACTGAATATTTTGAAATAGCCAAATATTGATAGTAAGTCACTGAAAAAGCAAGCAGGGTAAATCCAAGGGAAATTGGTTTGAGTTTGGGATAATGGGGGGAATTCAAAATAACCAAGTTCCATTTAGCAGGGTCCACCTATATAATAATTCTCAAATTTGGGCTTTTTCTAGCACTAGCTATATTTTCAAATGATTTTGGTAACCTTTGACAGTAACAGCATCTAACAATAATTTAAGTGCTACAGTGTCTAAACTAAACAACAGAAAACAATGGGATGAAATTTAACAGTAAACCTTTGTGTTGTAACTATTCCACAGGTCACATAAAATCACACCATTGTAAAAAACAAAACAAAGCACAGCAAAAATGTACGGCCAATGCCCTGGAAAGATCTCACAATTCCTGACACTTGATCTTTTATTCAACAATGGGAACAGCAAATGCACAGTCTTTTTCAATTGCCAGGTTGTAACTTGCCCCTTGTCCACCTTTGTATTCAGAAGTTACAATCCTTAACCAACCCTCCTCTCCCCATGGTACCCCCCAGGAGTTGCGCACAATCCAGTACTCTGTGCCGTTTTCCACGCCCCAGCCGGCAACAGACACTATGTGATTTATCATAGGATCAGGGTTATATTCTGTGTAGATCCCTCCTTCATATTTTTCCAGCGATGGAGTAGCCATGATGCCACAAGCAATAGGACCCCTGGCATATACTTCTGCCATCATCTTTTCACGTCCTTTGACTGAGCCTGAAAAAGCAAGGTTATGTTATTTTAAGTATACAGTAGATGAAAAAACTGTTGAATAGATACAAACCTTCTAAACATAACAAAATCTGAACTCATGATATTGTGAAGATGATGATACATACAGTTGCTGTAAAAATTATTATCCTTCAAAACATATCATTTCTGCATAAGAATTACTGCATTTAAAAATAATCTAACAATACAATGCAAGGCAACTGAGAATTTTGTTTCACAATCATTTTGCAAAAGAAATTCATGAAACAGCTGTTTCCTGTTTAAAGTCTAGATCATCAATATTCTAATATATAGAAGATATATAGATTAAGCTGAGTCTCAAAAAGCAGAGCTCAGGACTGGGAAGGTTGTTCAAAGGGATATCAAGCTAACCCAGGATAAGTGAGAATTTTGATTTGAGTTTTGTAACTTTGTGGTGACTCACAGGTTTTCTGTTTTACCAATATATTTTGGCCTTCTATTTTGAGTTTGAATAATCTTGAACTACACAAACAAAAGCAGTGAAAAGCATTTGTCTACAAGAAAAGTTTATTTAAATATACTTCAGTTCACTTTTAATCCTGGGTTACCGTAAACTGGCTTCCAAACAACCCAGCCCTAATTACAACAAGTTAACCTGACATGAACCCGTGATCCAATCTTCAACCAACAGTCGGTCAGTGGTAAACTTCAAAAAAACATGATCTCGATGAGCTCTAAACTTGAGCCTGTGATATGGTCACGTGATACTGGTCAGTGGATACCTCATTTTGACAGGTGCCAATTGACCATAACATGGTTGTCCAATATCAAAGAAGTATGTTATAAAACAAGGCAGCATGTCTATGTCAACCTATTAGCTGGAGTATGTTGCACGACTCCACCATCGTCGTTGAGCATATGTGCCCACGAGCAATACTGCTAAGCATGATAACCATGAGAAAATCAATTCACTGGTTTCCTTTTCTTTCCTATATGAATATGGTGCTCCGCCCTGGGCCGCCAGAGCTCCCCTATACATCTCCTTCTCTAAGCTTTGTAACACTCATAAATAAATCCAAGATGTGAATGAAATTTTTGTTAAACTCATCTCTTCTCAGTGTTATAGCATCTTTTTCGTATGGAATATTCACTCAATCATGTATTTTCACCACTAGGCTACCCACTCACCAAATTCACTGACTTTCCACGAGGTGTAGTTCTTGATAGGGTGGCATTCCCCAAATGTGGTGCAGGTACCACACTGGTTAAATGGTGTGCACTGTTGGTCTTTGGCTTGATAATTATTGCATGTTTCACTGGGTATACCTGTTTTATGAGCATAGTTATACACTTGCAGCATACCACCACCATGGCAAGTGCCAGCATCGCCTGTTGAAAATCAACCAATTAGGAACATTGTTTAATACTAGCTGTGTCACAAGAGAGACTTCCTAGCTAGGCACAGAAGGAACTACAAAATCCAGAGGTGTCCAAAAGGTGGGAGGCTGCCTAGGGAGGGCACGTGATGGAGATGATCAATCAAGATGATTGCCTAGGGAGGGTAAGTGATGGAGATGATTGAAGGATTTCTTGGGTTTTGAAATTTTCAATTCCAGTACTTTTTTTTAGGGTAAGAAAATTTGACAAGTATTTTTTGGGATGGCTCGATTTAAGCAAGGATTTTTTGGGGTATTTATTTATCAACATGAAGTATTATTGAAGTGCCTAGGCCAGTAATTCTACAAATAAAGAACCAAACTTGTTTGAGGGTGGTTTTAATTTTAACCATGGTGCTTTTTTGTGTGTTATATCATTTCATCCTTTCTGGAAAGGCTCAGATTTTGTTAGGGTTAATTTTAAGTCCAGGGATTTTTTTAGTTTTGCCCCCCTTTGACCATCCCTTTCACTTGAAATCCCCTGGGAGGGGGGGGGGGGGGGTAGAGAAAGAGAGTTTGAAGAGGAATTTATTAATTTTTTCATATACACTGTTAAGTCGCTGTAGGAGGTTATCCCTCTCCAAGACTGTATATAAAACCAGGACTAGAGGTGCTCACAATGTTGCTAGTAGTTTCAAAGAACGATACAAATTCATGTGTCTGCTTACCGCAGTCTAAGACGTTCTGTACTGACAAGAGATTACTGGGCCATTTTCCTTTTCTCTGAATGTTGATTCTATCTGACATAGCACTGGTTGTTCCATGTGCCCAGCATGAGCCACAATATTGAGGAATGTGTTGATTACGTGTCACACTGGCAAAGTTGCCCTTCTCAGGAACATCTCTCCAGTCCCACTGTTTGGGAATATCTTCAACACTCAGGTACTCATGTGGTAGTGGAGATTTACTATTTCACCAGAATTAGTTGTTATCAAAATTAGTATTTTCTTCTCTGTTCAAATAATAATAATAATAAAAACAGGGTGGACCATTTGTGCCTGATTGCTTGTATTAGACTGGTAAAGCAGTGGACTATCAACAGTGCTTTAACCACTCCCACTGCCACCAACTACCTCAATTCTGACAAAACAAGACAATACTTGGCTTGAGCATGTCAAAATGTGATGCTGGTTGCTCGTGCAAGGTCAAATGATGTGAGAGACAGTTGACACATGCAAATTTTTGATAGGGTTGATTAAGCACTGCAGGAAGTTTCATCATCACAAAGGATCCCCCTTTCAAAATACATGTAGTTTAAAAACACTTCAGGGGCATTGGCATCCAGCCCACCTCCCCACTTTTGAAGGTCCGATGGCTAAACAGCTCTACCAGTGTGATACAAGGGCCTTTTGATTCCACTCCTATTACATAAGCAAAAGATCGACTCCAAAAAATTATGTAAGCATATACGATTTTGTGTAATCATTATGCAAGCTCATGTAAGCACAGGCATCCCAAGCTCCTTTGGAGTCGTGAACATTTTAAAATATATTGCACTCAGTTGCATAACACAGCATAAATATTATTATAAGAATTCTTAGTATGGTTTATAGTTTATGGTACGATCGTTTATAACAGTTCGAAATATTGAGAAGAAATTCAATCAGAACGACTTACTTCGACTCCTTTGAGTGCTACTTGTGTTTCCGTGACACCTTCGGTTCGATTCCAGCGAGTTTTAGTTTCACTGCAGTTATCCACTCAAGACGTCACGGAAGCACAAGTAGCACAAATAAGAGGCGAAGTAAGTCGTTCTGATTGAATTTCTTCTCAATATTTCGAATTGTTATAAACGATCGTTACATTCCCACGCAAACTCTTATATTACGCTGTGTTACGAAGGAGCTCGTTAAACAATACAACTGACTAAAGCGTAACAGAACTTGAACAATTATCAGATTGATTAAGCAAAACGGACCACACATCCTTCGTACTTTCGATAAGATTTTCCAAGGCAAAGCTAATGCTACAGCGTTATTAGCTGAAATACTCACATGACTTCCGCGACGTTTTTGTCAAATTCTGGCTTGTAGCAACCGCCGTTGATGGGATTACCCCTGGGATTGCTGATTGGAAATCTGAAAGCCAAAGACAATCCTAGGAAGCTCAAATACAACAACAGAGACCTCATCTTTGCGCTAGCCGTCGTCTAAGGTCGAAACCAAAGAAAGAATGCTCCAGAGCCGGAAAATTTTGCTTTGTAATGGTTTTTGTTGTCCTCATGAAAGTCACAAGACCGGCACACTGCGGACCACGTGACATTATTCTCGATCCCAGTACGCGCGGTGTAGTGTGATCAGGCGACGTCGATGGAAAAATGAAATTTCCTGCGAACCCCGGGTGCGAACCTCACAATATTCTAAAATCATTTACTTTGTTTCTCTTTATCAAAATCTCGAAACTGAATTTGGAACCAAGAGTTAAATTTGAAATAGGAAATTTTAAAAATTAGCAGAATTTGGTCATTTCACGTTGTTGTTTTGCAGAGGACGGTAAAGAAATGAACATACCATTTGCTTTATTGTGAGCTTAGTTTTTTCATTGTAAAACTGTAACGCGGATACTAAGACAACTCTTTTATTATTCTTCGCGCAAATTTCCGCGAAATACCGCGAAATTTTTTTTTTCCCGAGACCAGCAAGGTCACATGTTTGAGATCACATGACTTTCTTGATCCCAGTACGCAATCAGATGCACACGGTCAATATGGCGGCTCTGGTTTTAGTGGACGACGATGTCATCGATATTTTGCTCGTGCGCAGGACATGGCACCACTTTCAATTACATTTATTGTAACTTGTTAAAAGTGAGGACGGTTGGTAACTTCAGGAACAGCTCAGTTTGACTTTTTTTCTGTTCTGTGGGTGAGTAATGTGAGTGTTGTTCTTCTGACCCATGATATGTCCTGTTTCGCACCCAATCAAGTTCGCACCCACCAAGTTCGCACCCCTGAACTCATTATAAACTTCCTATTTCGAGTTCGCCTTCCCCTTCAATGGATTAAAGAACGAGAAATAAACATGTTTTGTGTGATTTTGGTTCATTAAGCTCACAATGTTCTCCTTTATGAAACACTTAAGCTTACATAAGCCTCGGGGAAGTCAATCGATTAAATTGATAATCGATAATCAGCGATAAAACTTAAGGCTGCCGCACACTAGCCAATTTTTGTCGGTATTTTTGTCGCACACTAGCCGATTTTTTTGTCACTTGTCGGCTAGTGTGCAGTGAATTCAGAAAAGTCTGTGACAAGGTCAGGGCTTGCTGGGCGATATCTGACAGTGGCAGATCTCAAAATGTCTTGTCGGGCCTTGTCAGCTAGTGTGCGGTAGACCAAGACAATTTTTTGGGGCTTGCGCGCATCTCAACCAATAAGGAAATGTCATGAGAGTCACATCAGTGGAATAGGCACCATCTTGATTTTGGATGACTTGGTCCCAAGCCTCAATGCAGTTAGTCGTGACAAAAAATCGACTATTGTGTGGTGAACTGATAGCCCGACAAAGTTTAACCTGATTTGACGCCAACAAAAAATCTGCAGTTCTCTGACAAAAAATCAGCTGGTGTGCAGCAGCCTTCAGTCAATGATATTGAAAATCCATGAAAATCGATTACAGGATTCGTTGTGAGTAATCGATAATAAATTTTTTATTTTTCACTTAGCATCGATAAATATCAAATTTATTGATTCTAACTTATTTTACAATTTATCAAAATGAAACCAACAAAAGATGTAAACAAGATGGCAAAAACCACTTGTAACACCTTCCTTAAAAAAAGATAGTTTACATGTAATAATGATAAAAATTCAATGTACAGAGAAAGGGAATGATATTTACTGTCATCCTGTTCAGTGGAATCCCGATTTTTTGAACCTCCAAGGGAAACAAGAATAGGTTTGAAAAATCGGTTACCAGTACTTCAAGGTTAAAACTTGGTTTCAAAAACCAGCATAGTAACTTGAAGAAGGATTGTTGCAGGCAAGAAGAACAAAATGGCATGGCGTAGTTCTCTAAAGTTTTGTACTGAAATGAAATCATGGATAAAATTGCATAAATACATAATGTGGCCTCTTGCAAATTTAATTCCCCCTGAGAGTGAACTCCTAGAATTAGAGGTGTAGAATTGTGACTCTGAAATTTACTGGTCTATCTTAATTTTATTGTAGTGTACATCTACGAAATCCACATCTAAAACATCACAATCAAACACTGCATCGGTGGATACAGTTTTTAAACTAATGGACAAGGTCAATCGATAAAATCCAATGAAATCGATAAAATCAATAACTTTGAAACTTCGCCAGTGTGTGAGTATTGAGTTTTATCAATTGATCAACGACATTGATAATACTTAAATTCAATTAATTGATTGATATCGATTTATCGAATGGTTTTCTGATATAGATTTTTATTGATTGACTACCCCGGGCATAAGTTTCAATGCAAACACAACAGCGAAGCAACTGAGTGACAACAATGCAGTCAGTTCTCAAAGAAATATACAATGTAATTAAACTCTAAAAAGCTATGGTTTCTCGTCAGGCAGCAGAACACGTATTGTATCATATCACGTCATGTATCATGTCAAGCTAACAAACTTATGAGTCAATTGACATTGTAGTTGCTTGAACAGCTAACACAGTTCGACTACTTTACTCTAGTTTATCTTTCTCCTAGTGTTTGGTGGCGAGTTCTTTGGTGGTGAGGTGACCGGATTCCATTTAAGCACTTGATCGCTAGGTGAGTCAATGTGGGTGTGAACTAGGTGGGTACGAACTCGCTTGGGTGCAAAACCTCCAGCTACCCCTGCAGTAAGTCCCTGAAGTCATGTCCCTAGAGGAATGTTTCTTTTATAAATTAATTCCAACCAGGAAGTTTCTCCAGGAGAGAGGAGTGATGGCAACTGGACAAAGGCTATTTTAGTTATTTATACAATGAATCCCTGTGAGGGAAGGGGCGCTTGTTCAAAGAAAAAAACCAAGATTAAGAGTTGAGAAGCAATTGAATATATAAAATAACATATCTTTAATGAGCTATTGAGCCAACTGGGAGCTAGTAATTTGTGAGTTCATAACATGCCTGTAAAGGGTGAAGACCAGCAACTGAATGCATGAAGTGACATGTAGTTGAACTATGGAAGAAAGAGCACTGCACTGGTATTACAGAGCAGGAATTCAAACCCTAGCCTGAATTTTTTTTAGGTTTCTGCTTTATTCAGGGAAGGTTTTCTGAACTTGTGAAAGGCTTATTCAATGGGCTATACCGGTATGAGGGTCCACAATGGGGTTCTCAGATCCCGCTTTCCTACCCATTTTTTCCTGTTAATCCTGCCATCCCGCCCTTTTTAGCCTGGAAATCCCGATCCTGCCCACTTTACAAAGATGTTTCTGCATTAATTATTAATTTGTTACATTAATAATTAGTTTAATCATTACCACAGAAACTTTTTAAAAATAGATATTGCATAAAATATCAAAAAAGAATTCAATGGGTAGCAGATAAGTAAGCACAAGTGATTCTGATGTTTCTTTCCGAATGAAGGCATTCCTGCTCAAACATCCTTTTCGTAATATATGGTGACAGAATTCGTAATGTCACGTACTTCGCTCGGTAGATCACTATCACCGCCATTTGGTGAGGCCATCCTGGCCAAAACAAGCCATGCACCCTGGAAAAGGTCGAAAGACTAGAAAAAGTAGAAAGGATCGGGGGGATTATAGATGCAAACATGTCGGTATGGACAGATGCCATTGATGTCAGAGGTCAGCATTACAAATGATAGCGTGCGTAGCTTGGCGGTTTAAGCAATGTTTTAATGCGGCTTTGGTACTTGTTATTGCGGCTTTGCTGCTTTCTTAGCATGCTCAAATTGCTTAAAAACCGCCAAGCCATGCAGGCTACACAAATGATGGCAATAGGACTCAAAGACCTCATACAGTCTCATGATACTAACGTTATCAAGCGATAATCGATACCTGACAGGGTACAGAGCCGTTGCTATTCATTACTTGAAACCTGACACAGCTATACCCACAAAAGGTTCGTTTCTGCATGCCAGCTTGTGGTTTTTGGACTGGTAAATAACAATTTATGAGGTCACGTAGGAATTGGAATCCTGTATCCTGCTCTGTTCCCCTTATGAATCCCGCATCCCAACCTGATAAAAACATGAAATCCCGCTCCCTCTTGTAATTGTAACTCCCACTTCCCACCCCTGTTTTCAGCTCAAATCCCAAATATCACGGCGAAAAAAAGCCAAATCCCACATCCCGCCAAACCTATTGGGGACCCTCTGGTATCTACATGTACTGTTGTTTGGGTCAACAAAAGAGACATGCTTGCAGGTGCAAGTCACCAATTTTCCACAATAAGCAATTTACGCCTGAGGCCTAATCAGGTTTTGAAACAATTTTCAGTTGAAAGCAACAATTAGCAAACCACTGAAAGTGTCAATAATAAATACATGACCACCTTGCTATCTAGTTCTGTTCTAATATTACTAACATGCCAAATCTATTCCTATTTCAGATTTCAGCCAACTTATGATGAAGATACAAAATTTTTGCTTGACTTTCCATAAAGCAAGTGCTAAAATATTGACTTATTGAGAACTGCAACCACAGCTGCTATTATTCTGGGAAGCTGAAATAACAACAATGAAGTGTATTCTAATCATAAGCTCACTCCCTGACATTATTTTCATCCATGCTGATAAAGCATTTATCAAACACATCAACAAGATTTCACTCAAGGCCGGCTTTATTGGTGAAGACCACAATGAAGATCAGATGGATATGACTGCTCTATCTCAAATCTTTTCTCCAATGATCACATCACTAACATACATGAATGATTTGGGAAACCCCTATTCATCAATTCTGTGTGAAGATGGTACTTTGTTTGTGTTCAGTCAGGTTTGTATTTTAGGTTGTGCATTGATTCCACATCATAAATTTTGCTTTATGGTAGGGGGAGTGTTTAATAGTGAATTGAAAATACATCTATACAGCTAGGGTGGCAAACATGGTGCATTGGTGAGAGCCCACCTCCCATTTAATGTGTGGCCTGGGCTCAAATCCTGTATTCAGTGTCACATGTACATTATGTACAGCTGTTTGGTATACATGTATTTGTTGGTTTTTGTCCTTGCTCTGAGGGTTTTACTGCAGTTTCTCCATCACACCCACACAAAAACTAAAATTTCTAATTAAATGCATTAGTTATTTCCAATTTGATCAGAATCTGAGTACCACACATTTTTAGGGTTTAAATGACTCTATATTGATATGTTTATGTTAGAATGTCTCATTCATTAATTTACTTTTTTAACCCTCTAGTTTGATGACCTGGTTTTCACAGCTGTAAATGGTGATGGTGAAGAGTCGGAAGAGTTCCTCAAAAGGAAACTATCTGTTGTGTACAGGCTTTCCACACTACATTATGGGGCCTCCCTTGAGCTACTCAAGCCAGAAATTTTGTCTGCACAGAAAAAGGCATGGAAAACATTAGGTGGATTGATTGACACTTGGGGATTTCTAGCATCACAGCAACAAAGCTTCTTAGTTGAGGCCGTTGAGCGTATTCATGTCAATCTGAGTCTTAGTGAAATGAGCATTAGATTGCTGGAGACCGCACTAGGAATGGCCAAGAACAGTGGTGAACAGAATGTAGTTCATGCATTGTTACTGGTTAACACAAAGCTTCTTGCTCTATTTTCCAGGTATGATAAAATATTAGTTTGAGTAGCATGACATAATATGTTAGGCATGGTGGCTTCCAAAAGCTGGACTCACCTGGCCTGGGTTGTTCAAAAGGTGGATAATGCTATCCACCGGATAAATCACTATCCAGCGGATAGAGTGGTTTGTTTTGTTGACACTTGCCCAATGAATAGTAATAAACTAATGGACCTTGTGTTGTTCAATTTAGCAAGTAATCAGGCTTGTAACGTATTTCAAGACGGCCTTTCACTTGGCACTAGTCTGATTTTGATATTACTCACCCTTTTACTTCCTTAATTGTACTCCATAATGTCCAATTACTATGACAAATTTTAGAAGAAATGTTTGGGACTCACTGTCAGGCCGTTATCCACTAATTATTATATGGCTTTGGCTTGTGGTCAATATAACGCGTGTTCTGATTGGCTAAGAACGAGATCTGAACGGTCATTATGCAGCCGTAATGCCCACGGGCCGATTACGGATTATGCAAATTAGGAAGAGCGCGGCTCTGAAAATTCAAGCGCATTGAAACGATGAAAGCCGATTAAAAACAGTAAGAGAAAGTAAATTTAATCCGAGTTGCTGAAAGTTTAGAGATTTTTCCTTAACAAAATTTATATGGAAGTTGTTTTTGACTTACCAACCGGAACCTTGGCGGGAACTGGTGAAAAACAATCGAAGTTTACCGAGTCTGGTAAAGCTAAAATCGCTAAGTGAAAAACACCATCAGCAGATCTGTCATGCATCCTGAGCAGAACACCACTAAGAAACTTATAAGTCATCATCTTAGTCACAACAATTACTGAAATATTGAACTCCGCAACAGTTCTTATCAAATGGATTCCCTCGCTTTAACACAAGCAAGTGTAAATCAGCTTCCAGGATCATCAAATATAAACAATCGGGTGGTTTCTGTCGGTAGCACTGTTTCTGATAACCCTTTAAGTCCCGATAGTGCCATATGGCACAAAATGTTATAATAAGCTTAATATTTGGCCAATTCATTTCAAATTTGGAGGCCAAAAGGATCTTTGAGAGATCTTCACATTGAAAGCATAAAATCATACCCCCCTCATGAATCATACTTGATTAACCACCCCTCAAGTTTTTTAAACTTTTACACTTTACAATTTCACTGTCAAGTGAATATCTGATAAAAATCTTCACACCCAGAGCTGCAAATTACGCTATTGTTTAGGGGTATACCCAGTATATACAAGGAATAAGGTATTTTTGAACGTTTTCATTTTTTTACTTTGTAGACTCCTCAATTCAATTTGTGACATCTTGTATGTCTGTTGTGGTGATTTAGTACCTACTCCAAACAATACCTCTCAACTGGTATATTACTTGTGGTCTTTCAATGTACTGTTATAATTTTAAAAAAATAAGGTTTTCCTCCGGGGCTTAAAGGGATAACTGCAGGTAGTTTTAGACGTTCACAAGGCTTGAAAAGTTCATCCATAAATCCCAGAATGAAGAAGGCGAAGATATGTTGTCCAAAGCGATGCGGAGATTGAGTTGTTCTAAGCAGTACATTCTGAAGCATTAGTATTTTCTTTCACCGAAAGACCCTTGGTTTGGACTATTTTGAAGCACTTTCTGTCTTTTCTATATGCGTTGATGTTTCGCCACAAAAGTCGGAAAAACTCCCCCATCAAGTTGTGGCACCACGGTACTAAAATACCTTGTTGAGGCTGTGACAATCATTTTTCCCGTAAAGAAATGTGTGTTTTTCACAGAATACGTAAAGGTCACTGACTGTGTAGTTTTGCCCTGGGTTTGAGATGATGAATGAATCGGTAAACGCACGCATCGCCGGATGTAAATTGACGACTTCCGCTCGAATAATTTTTTTCTTTTCTTTATTAAATTCATGAGCCATAAAATAAACAACTTAATAACCTCGACCATTCGGTCATTACGGGAAAATCTCAAACCTCGGCCTACCGTATTGACCTCGCTATCGCTCAGTCAATACAGCAAGGCCTCAGTTTGAGATTTTCCCGTAACGACCTCACTCTCGGTTATTAAGTAGTTAATACTGAGAGTCCACTGATACGTTTTACTGTAGTCCTAGTCTCTTTCTGTTACCAGAATTTAAGCATATCCAGCAAACAACAGCAATGTAGTTAAAGCAACATGGCACTTTATTTATTCAAAAACAAGACAAACGGATATGCTTTGGTTTATTTTTTTAAAACTATGCTAATTGAAGTTAGTCATAAAAACCACTGTGACTGGTCCAATAGGTTTGTACATGTATTAAATAAATAAATGTTTTGTATTCTTAATTAGTAGATGAGATGATCATAAAATGAGTTCACGTTTCTTCTAATTTCAGTCGTAATGCATCAGAACTGAAGGCTGCAGACATTCTCTTGATCACAGTACTGCTACACAACATCTTCCCACACTCAAAACAAGCCATACCTCTAACACTCAACAGAACCCCTCCTCCCCTGGCACACAAGGTGATCCACAAAGGAGGACCCTCAGTGTCGCACAAGATTGTTGATGGTTCTGTAACGCCATTGGGTTCTTCTACAGGGGAACAGAGCTCAAGAACACCTGTGCATTCAAGTCCTGTTGACATTAAAAAATCACAGAATTCCCACGCTGAAGAAGCTGGTTATTCTGGCTCAGTTGAAGATGAATTCTTTTATTCTCCACGATCTTCACCCACACCAAGTGATAGTATTGAATCTGCAGCTCAGGAGCTTCCAAAGACTCCTGTTACACCAAAAGAGTATTTTTCCACACCAAGGGCAGACACACCTGAGTATTTCAAGAAAAAGGTTAATATGCACCTTCATTGCAGGTTTCAACTTATTTGTGCCATTGTTTAGAAAAAATAAACAATTTTAATGTACTTAATTTAATGATAGTAAGAGAGCTGTATATCTACAGAGGACCTCTTGATATACAGTGATAACAGATAAATTTTTACAGAGCTCTGTAGATCACTAATAAAAACTCTTTCCTATAAACATAAACAACTTTCATTTCACGTAAATCATTATTATTTTTATTCAGTTGGAAGATGAAGAAGTAGATGAAACTGATGAAGATGAACTGGAAGCAACTGGTCATTCACAAAGTACTGATCAGAGGCATGAGTATTATCGTCAACCTGTCTTCCTAAGTGCTGACAAGTGTCCATATTTACCTCACGTTCTTCACTTTGTGCGTCTTGCTACAGGGACAGTTTTGGTTCTTGTATGTGAGGTAAGAAACTGAAACTTTGGTTGAGGTCATTTGTGAGCAGTTTCTCTTGTTCTCCAGAGTCTTAAAGAGTGAATGTGAAAATACTTTTTGTACTGACTCACAACATTACTCCTTGGTACTTGTAGATTATGCTTTAGTTTTGTTCCAGTTGTGTACAGTAGAAAAATATAAAGAATCTGCTGTCTGTCTAGTGTGGTTTAGCTAGACATATTTTCTTGAACAATTCTGTCCCAAGGGGTGCAAAACTGTGGCATTAAAACATGTGACAAGACCAGACCACAACACCGGGAACTCCATGCCCAACTCTCTGCAATAACTTTATGGTTTCTTTAATGTCCCCTGCTAACCATTTAACACTGGAGACACTGGAGACATGGCCTACAATTTATAGTCCTTATTCGGGAATACTTGAACTTTTTATGTTTAACCATTTGCAGATGTAATTACAAGGGCAGCACATTCTCTTCAGTTATTTTTATTAAGACCTTGAGTGTTAGTCCGGTCTGGGTCTCAAACCCTTGACCTCATGCACAGCAGTCCGGTGCTCGACCAACTGAGCTAACCAGGCAGCGGTTAGATAAGTTGGGAGCTGGTGCAACAATAATTGTTGCACCAGCTCCCAACCTAACTATGAATATCCCATGAATATCTCCTTCCCCATGCCAGAATTATTCTGGCATGGGGAAGGAGATATTCATGCAGACCCTGTAAGCAACCACCACTAAGGCACTGTCACATCGAACCAGTCAGTGAAATACTTACCAAAACCCAATAGAGGCTTTTAGCCAGATAGTCCAGGTATCCTGTTGACAGCCATTTTATGTAGAAAATTATTTTATTTTTGATATGTTACCTTATAAAATTGCTCATTTGAGCAGGCCCTATAGCACTTGTGACAGTAGGCATATCTGGCTGTAACAGGTTCTGGATTGCAACACTTTTTACTCCCCACATTACAGTGATCAGTTGATCCTGACTTTTTCCAGTCTGTAGTGCAGGCGTATTTTGGGCGCGCGAGTGCACATTTTCGTATTAGGCTGCCACCTTGGATTTGGTAACTGTGGAGGGTTTTGGCAAGGGAACACTTGCTGTCCACTTGTTGAGGGAGTAGGTGTGAAGTGGAAAAAATGGGCAAGAGGGGAAGGGTAGGGGAAGGAAAAATACAAGTGCTCCACCAAGCATCCAACTACAATCCAAGATAGCGGCATTGAAAACTTGGTACATCGAGCGTTCCATTCCTAGACATCACCTGCACTTCAGACTAGACTTCTTCAATAGCCTTTTTACATGTTTCTGGCTGACCAACGTGGCTGACAGTTACTTAATCTAAACCCTACCTAACATACCTCTTTATGGGTGAATTGAATCAACTACTGGCAAGTTCACCCATAACATCAAGGACCCATCAAACATATTCAGCCTTAACAGGTGTTATGGGCTATTGATGGCCCTGACATTGACCATCCTGCCAATTGCAAACTGTATTGTAGCGGCTGCACTTTTCAAGAATAAACAGAAAATAACTAATCAACATCATTAATTCATTAAAGTATCTCTCTAATAATTTTGGAAAGATATGGGAAACCCTGCGGATTAATGCCTGTCCAACCTTTGTGCAGATATGCATCACATGGCCTGAATCAATAGCCACTCTTCCAGTAACTTTGTAAATCACCTTACCTCCACCAAAGGCCTTGGCCTCTTGATAAAGATGTCAAAGCCAGTGATAAACCAACTTTCCGACATTCTGTGAGCGCGTCTAAGTGTCCCTCGTTATTATACTTGACTGTAGGAAAAACAGAGAAGCCTAACATAGTGTAGTGTTAGAGTAACATTTTAACAGTCTCTTTAGAGAGTGTTTTTGACATTTGAGAATTGTCTGGATTCGACTCATCAACTTGTTGTTATTTAATTATTTGACAGGCAAAACAGTGCAATGTGGCTCAGTTTATTTTCCAAGCATTACAGTCCTTGGCTTCTATCAAACCCACTGCCGAGCAGGGTCAGCGAACAGTACAGCAGGTTCAGGCTCTCATGGAGAGACTGGAAAACGCTGTCAAGAAAGTTCTTGATTCGATGAGGACCACGGTGGGGGTAGGTGTTTCGAGACTGTCGGCCGCTCATCGACCAGTTGACCGACAAACAGCCAACAGTCGGCCGACAATTGGCTGACAGACCACCGACAAGGTCTTTTTGGAAGTGTTCTTCACTTTTACCAATATAAGAATTCAAGTAATTCACCCGACAAGTGTCGAACAGTCAGTACAGGCTGTCAACTGATTGTGGCACTCTCACTCATTTCTCTCATGCTCTAAACATTAATTGATAAGGTATGGTAAACATAAAATCATCGATGAGAAAGAATATTCTTTATTTTCGGCTACTCATGTTCAAGACCAAATCCAGTCCTGGTTGGTATGCCCGATCTTCCCGCGCTTTCTGTTTCTGGCAGTTTGTTGCGAGAAGGTTATGTACTTGTTTTATGGTTCGTTTGGATTTGGTTTGATGATAGTCCATTCAATTTTTTTGTGCTTGAGCGAGGGCTCAAGAAAATCTTGAATTCTAGCTCGCCCTTCGGTCAAGCAGCTCTCAGATTTTGCTTGCCTTGAGCAAGTCTTAGGGTTTTTTAGATTTAGTTGACAGATGACTTGCCTGGGCACTTGCCCGATTTACTTGCCCTGCGGGACAACTGAAGCCCTGTGAGTAACCGAAATACATGGTCATTACAGGTTGCTGTTGAGAATCAAGTTCGAACCCTGCGCCATCGCTGGGAGTTAGTCAAAAGAGGTGACTTAGTAAGCTTTCTGGCCTCTCCAGTCGGCGCTGAGATGTCTCCTCAGCTGGAATCATCCGTGTCAGAAATGACACGGAGCTTGAAGTCTCTCTTCAGTGTTTTGTTCTGTACGAGCCGAGGGGAGCCGTCCATCAGTCAACAACTTCTGACAACCATTTCGCAAATCAAAGAGATGCTTCAAACTCGGTTGACAGATTACGAAGATTACTTGCTGGTCAAAGGACAGAGGAATGTAACAATGACCGCGTATCCTTTCCACGTACAACAACGTTCACTTTGTCATGTTAAATCGCTACATAATAGTCTGCTCATTAACCCGTTAAGTAATCAAGATTATGAAGAAAAATTATAATTTGATAAATCGGAAACTAAGGGCCGGATTAAATTTGGGTTGCAAACGAAAGTTTTACGCTACACCAGCCGTGTTTCTTCTAAAAGGAAAACGGCAAAGTTGAAAAAATTGCAACGAGATCACTGTCAAAATCCTCTAAAATGTGGACATGATGTAGGTGAAACATAGTACGAGAGGAATCGATTAACCAGTACAGTGGCCACTGTTAAGCAGATAGCCTTGCATATTAACTGCTAAGCAGACTTTTCCAGCACGAAACAGCTGGACGCATAACTTTCGGAAAACAATATTACATACGACCCGTAGAATACCGCCATTTACTGAACGGTATTCCAGCCTTGCTGTCAATGCGGCATAGGGCACGTAGAGGTAATTGCGGCTTAAGAGCTTAATTGAGGTATTTTACGTGCCAATTTTGGTGCCTTTCATTCATTCATTCATTCATTCATTCATTCATTCACTCTCACTCACTCACTCACTCACTCACTCACTCACTCACTCACTCACTCACTCACTCACTCACTCACTCACTCACTCACTCACTCACTCACTCACTCATTCATTCATTCATTCATTCATTCATTCATTCATTCTGTTTATTTAATAAAACAATGCAAAGTGTCTTTAGCAACTAAATATATCAGCTCTCTCGTTGTTACCAAAGATTCCCCACGGTAGAAACCTATGGAAACTTTGTGATAATAGGGACCTTTAGATTGCACTACGAGTACGATTTTCGAATTTCGAATTTCAAACCAGTGGCGTTTTCAGATCCCCTGCTCTTCATGTTGGTTTTAGGTAGAACCGAGTAGGTAGAGAGGGTAGCTCATGAGATGGGATGGGTATGTGAAGTGATTATTATAATTTGAAGCGTCAGGTAAAACTAGAATTTAAAAGTTGCTCTCGATCTCGTGCTCGTACTCAATTCTACATTCCGCTAATAAGCGAGACTCAAACATGGAGAGTTACTTTCCTTAATATTTCTCCGCTATCTTGAGGACTTTCCAGGGTTGGTTCATTTTATTTACGTGGATCGTAGCAGTGACCAAGTGACCGCGCCTTCCATAAACACAACGCGTAGTAAGATCCGGGACTCACGTGACCCGTGCTA
Source organism: Orbicella faveolata (assembly GCF_042242905.1). Lineage (NCBI taxonomy): Eukaryota > Metazoa > Cnidaria > Anthozoa > Scleractinia > Merulinidae > Orbicella > Orbicella faveolata. The sequence goes on along the minus strand of NW_028301536.1, from coordinate 20,342,654 downwards.
TGTTATTAAACAGAAAATATGGGATATGTGGGCGTATATTCATTCATATTTACTGCTCGGTAAGTATCCACCATTATTCACCTCTAGCTGGGTGTCTAAGCTCATTCCCCGGGGGGTGGCCGTACTTTGGGAATTTCTGGTTTGGGATGTGCCGCTGGGACCCTGGAACCCTCAGCCTATACCAGAGCTAGTTCAGCTGAATTTTGCTACCCTATACTAGAGTAAACTCCCCAAATCCCCCCATCTATCGACACTATTGCGGCTGATTTGCGTAAATTTAAACTTGCCGATTTGATTTTTTTATATTTTTGAGTGGCAATTCCTGGTTTCCTTAGTCTAGATAAAATCTTCAACCAGTTAGTCAACTAGTCAGATTTATATACCCTATCCTAGAGTAAACTGCTTGAAAACCATACCCTTCACTGCGGCACATACCTATATAGCCCATATATGGCAGTGCCCCCCCCCCCCCCCCGGGACTCATTCAACTCGGTGTCTTAATGGCACCTTTACTTTCCAGGTCACACTTTTATAGCTGTCCGTGACGGAGATTTTCTGTTCACGTATTGTCTGTGGTTTGAAGACACATCCGGGAACCCGGTTCAACTGCAAAACCCGTTGCCAGTCCTTCTTGGTTCTCCACCCCCTGGAATTATGTCGAGCTCATTTTACAAGTGAGTAGTACCAAGAACTGACAATATCGTGCTTATACTGTGCTAGCTAGTGTTGTACCAGTATTACGTTAATGTTGTACCAATAGTTTAAGCGTAGAACGGCAATTGTTTTGCAATACGTGTGTTTGATGCTTTCATCTCTTTTTAGGGACTTAACGAAGCGATGCTTCCCGGCCTCCCCTGCGAATACCATCCGTTGTTATGAACTGATGTGTGTTCATGTTGGCTTGGTCCCAGTCCAGTTCGCCGTCAAACACATTCGGCGGCTGGCCTCCAAACTTTTCGAGACGTCACTGGGAGCACACTATCCAATCAGCTTGATACAGTGAGGTCAAACTGGTAAGGCCCGCCAAAAAATGAACCAACTTTGTCTTTTATCTCTGAGTAAACCAAGGCCTGCAGTCAGGGGCTGGAGATTGGAAAAAGAAGTGAGGATTTCAGAATTAAGATAAAAGAGTATGAATCCAAGAAGTGGAAATAAATCGAATTGTGTCGTCCTGCAATAAGAGCTGGGCACTAGGAAACGTTAATTAGATTACTTTTATATATTATCGAGTGTGAGCAAGAGAAGTGGAAAGAAAATGAATTTTCAAGGTGTTCCGGAATTCGAAACGAGGAGCCCGAGAGTATTATATTTTTTATAACAAATGATTTTATATAGAAATTTACACCGCAAGAAAGAGGATGTATTTGCCTTGTGATAAGAGAAAAATCAAACTTTTAAAATAATATGCAAAGGTAGGGAAGAGAAAAAAAAAATGTTTATGAAAGCGTATGACTGAAACGTTGTATTAATCGAAGAGGAAAGGAAGGCTATAGTACATGCATGCTGGAGACTGATACGATTGGTAATTTGGTTTTCCACAGCAAAATTTTATTCTCCTGATTTGTCTAGGAAGGAGGAAAACTTGGTTACGTTCTAATTCGCTCTGCTCAAACTAACGTAAATTACTTTCCTCTTAAATGCAATACATTCAAAACAAACAACACTGTTTGATGGTTGGATGCTCAAGCATTTTAACCTCATTCCAGATACATATGCTAAGACTGTGCCCTGAACGGAGCTACAGTTAATCCTTGTGCAGCCCTGTTCATGCTTAATGTTCATCTTTTCGCAAGGCCGGCACTCCCAGCAGGGGTCTGTGTTATGTGTTGGCAAGGTTAACCGTCAATCAGGTGCCGTCTGCGGGCTATTCCACACTTTGCAGTGTGAAATGAAGGGGAGCGGAACGCTTGTGTCTCAGTGGCAGGGTTACTGTCATTCCCAACAGGAACGTCCACCTCCTGCGAATTTTAAAATACAACCTGTCTAGCTCTCAAAGAAAATTACAGCGAAAGCAACAATCTTAGCTGCTGGCTTGAGTGTTCCCATTTGCTTGTGGCCAGCTTGCCTGGTTAATTGATTCGTGATTGATTGATTGATTGATTGATTGATTGATTGATTGATTGATTGATTGATTGATTGATTGATTGATTGATTGTTTACAGGATGCATCGATCGACTGAATGATAATTGATTAACTAACTGAGATTGTTTAATTGATTGTTATCTATTGTACTTAAATATTTTAACACACCATACAAACGTAACTATAAACACCGCCACTGCTTTATTTCACCTGAAGTAAAGAGGTGCATTCTCACCGGAATTTTTTCTGCTTAGTGTACAGTTGAATTTTCTGCGTCGATAAATACCAAGACACACTTTTGGTAATCGCGGGTGTTTGTTCTTATATGTGTAGCGTACCGGGAGAACACTCTGATGTTCAATTGGTCAAACCCTCAAATCACTTCACTCAATATTAACGCTAGCTCTTCGTTAGGTTTCATGTCAATATGGCAACATCTTTGTGCAGTCTGCAGGTTGCCTAGCAACATTCCAGCTTCAAATTGCGGGCTCAGACTATTCCGGGGATGGGAGAGTGCTGTTTGAATCCTTGTAAACTTGCTATCAGGCCCTTGATTGTTCGCCTTTAATTGGAGAAAGGCTTATTGAATGATTTAATGCTAGTAAAGGGGACGAAATAACGCTTTTTCAATTGATTTTTACAGGGTTAAGTGTCCCTTTTAAATGTACAGTAGCTTATTAAAAGAACACATCCTACCAACCCGTGGCAATTTTTCGCAATATGAACTCAAAATGTACAGGTATTGGTATTTACAAAATCAAGCGACGATTTAAGGTATATAGATATAAACATGCTGTATATTGAGAACAGGTTGCCTTGGCAACACAGTGACATCATTTTCCTCCGTCTGATCTGGTCTTTGCCCTTTCCCTCTTGTACTTCATTCTTCTGTTCTGGAACCAGACCTTAACCTGTCTTTCGGACAGGTTTAACTCGTTAGCCAGCTTCATTCTCTTCAAACCAACCACGTACATATCCACTGAAAATTCCTCTTCCAGTCGCTCTAACTGCGCAGGCGTGAATGAAGTTCTGCTTCTCTTGGGCTTTGGACTCGGGAGACTTGACCGGGGCTGTGAATGAACGGGCCTGGGACCTAACAACATAGCGAACAAATTAACAGCATAAGCACATTGCTTTTATGCACTTGCACAATGACATTCTTGCTACCATGTTATCTTACCAGCCCAGTTAAAGTATTACTGGTGAAGGTTGTGATGAATGTGACTTGATGAGAAAAAAGACATTCTGTATTTCATGACAGCACTGGAATTTGCTGATGTCTAAGAATGGCAATTTTAGTATCTAAGAAAGAATCAAAGATCATGGAAAACACAGCAATAGTGTTTTTATTTCAGTTGTAGAACAGAGCAGACAGGAACCCATTAGGGAGTAAAAATGACTCAGTACAGCGAGGCAGAGATTGAAATTTCTGGAGAAAACTTGTTTAAACAAAGGATTTTCTTATTTTCGAATTCATTTCAAAAGTTTAGGGATGGGCTTCAAGTTTCGCGGAGTTTTTGTACAATAAGAAGGAACTGCTTTATGATAGTGTACGGTTCATAATTCAGTCTTAAAACGAATGAAGTTTAAACCTTGATTATGGCGCTCGCAACAGACCAGCCAAATAACCCAGATATTCCACAAAACTTTCCAAAGGGACCGATGTTAAAAGCCCATGTTAAAAGCCCCAGCAAGTTCGCGAAATAATTAGTGTGCGAGATAAAAGTACATGTGCAAATATTCTTTGCATTTTCGCTGTCTGCATGATTGGAAAGGTGCGCGAGTATCCTTCACGTTGAACAATGCAACACTGAACCGTTTTTATTGAGCCCAAAGGGGAAAGTATCGTTTTTTTTGTTTTTTTGTTTTTTTTTCCGGTGGAATAATTCCGCGGGTCTATACTCTAGGAGGCCCTTCTTTCCGTCGCCTTCCTCTGTAAAAGGAAAGCCTGTTAACGGGTCCTCGAGGCTATGAAAGTTGACTAGGATATGAGAATGTTAGCAAGACTGACATCATTGATAACTTTCCGCCGCGGTAACCTTGAGTACTCCCAGGAGATTTTGCCGAAAAGGATGCTCTACCCAGTCCAGTTCCTGTTGACCCGTGCATGGTTGCTCTTATTTCTATTTGAAAAGATCTGTATCAAAAAAAAAAGGTGCACTGCTAGCTATGCGGAAGAGTAAAATGCTTCACCGGGCGCGACCCATAATTTTTGCCAAAGTGAAGAGACCGAAACTCTATTAACAAAACAAAGAAATGATTTCATCTTTTAGCATTTCCAAGACGGTATTTTAATATACTGACACAAGGAAAATTTGATGAGATTCATAGGTACCTTCTTTTTAATTTCTCAATTGTCGAAAAGGAAATAGAATTATCTTTTAAAATCCGAACATCGTTTATTTATGAATAAAAATAATTACCAATATTTCCTCCCTTTGTCCGCGATTTTCTAGCCATTACTTATCAAACCGACAAGGAAAAACGCGTCTTTATTGACTCGCTGATAACGTATCCACCAGGCGAATAAAAGTCATTTTATTTGCTCTCGAGTTTAACTGCTGTGCTATGGTCAACTCGCAGGAACAAATTCATGACAGCTATGTGCAATATCAATTATATTTCTACTTAAGAAACCTCAACATTCAGGATTTTTATGTTATCGTGAACATCACAAATGCCTCTTTCGTGTCCTTAACCGCCATGGTAAGATATCTTGTGTATGGACCTGTCGTGGGCACATGTGTTGTCGAGTGAAAAACGCGCGGCGAGGACCTCTTGTGGAATGATTAAAACCTTAATGATGATTTCGTGCTGAGTGAAAATATTACTTTGTGACAAATCATGAATCATTAAAAAGCATAATAAATAATGGTAATTTAAAGCACAAGCGAAAGAATTTTAGCGTTTTTTTGATAGAAATTTTCAGAGCTTTTGGTTTCTTGTGCCTTGTCATGGGAAGAATTAAACAAGTCAGTTTTTGACTTCTTGTAAATGTGGTCTGTGCCATACCCATATAGAGTGAAACAATTCATTTTTTAATGGTCTTGATGATGCTCTTAAGTGTCTCCGGTTACGAAATAAATATCCTTAACTACCGGTAAACGTTCACGGATCTTTAAAAGTCAAAATAAGAAGGGAAATACCTGGTTTCACTTCTACCACGTTTTCGCCAATGTTGGCTACTGGTCGAGCATCTTCTTGGGACGTTCGTGAATGCGTAAATATCTGCGAGCTGTAGACAAGCCTCTGAAGTCCAACAAGAGAGTCTCTCCGAGTTCCGTCCATGGATACAAGAGGCGGAGGAGATCCGCGCGGTTTATTGTCTTCACGAGACTGGTATGTACTCGGGGAAGGTGATTCCGATGTTGTGGTGTCCTGCATTTTGTTTTAGCACGGCAACAACTTGAGAACTTGGACGCTGAACTTTAAAGGGTACACTTGTACAGGAAGACCTTTGCACTAAACTTCTTCCAGGGAACGAGAGCGTACGAAAATTACACTGCCACCTTAAAAAGGTTCAATGAAAGCAAGATCAAAGCTATCTACTTATAAAAGCCGGGAATGAAGCAAAAAACTCTTGAACTTATAGCGACATTTGACAGCGCAACTCAGTGGGCTTCTTTAGGGCTGTTTCTGTTCCAATTAGTTTTCAAACGCTCCTCGGGAATTTTCATCGACAATGACAAGTCTTTAGTGGCTTGGTGACCCCTTATTACTCCTTGTCTTATACATTTTTAATAAGGATCTTAAAGCTTTTCCATCTTTCTTCATTGGCAAATGACTTATCTAATTTTCCCATGTATCTTTCTTGTTATGTCTTTAACTGATTAAGTACTTTTTTTTCTTCATTGCTAATGGACTTTGACGCTCGAGCAGATTTTAAAAAAATTTCTGTGTAACAAGCTTTTAGCCTTTCACTGAAACCGGTACAAAATGTTGCTTTACTCTTAAATTGTTTAATAATCGTGCCTTAACTGTTCAGTCGCACGAAACATCACAAACAGTGAATTGTTTTGTAATTATTCACACTGCACGGGGAGTCTGGGAATTCTAGGTTCTTTTCTTGATTAGTTATTATTACAAATACTTGGGCTTCAGATTAGGTACAATCATAGCAAAAGGAACAAATAACAAAAACAATTCCGCTTCATTTCACGATCACATAAAAAGCATTTTCTGTGTTCCTAAATTCCATCTCAAAGGGCAATTGAAGAACTGCGGTCGGCAAACCTTGCTTACAATCACTATGTTGATATTCGTAACATAAAGCGAAATGACTTTAGCAAATTTGTCCTAAAATTTAGTTTTGGCCATTAATATTTCAACACCGAATTTATTGTCGTATTTTGCGTGCAAGTATAACTACCAACTAAAACATTATTCACATGTCATAGAAGTCACTAATTGAGTGAACATAGAAAATCCTTAACTGCATTGTAAGAACGAATACTCTTTAAGAGTTCCTGGAGTTACTACTTTAAAAGGTGCTTCTCTGTTGACTCTACTTGCTATCGCAAACATTTGTGTCTACCCGTAAAAGCCTACATTAGTGCGAGTAAACAATTTGAACGTCGAAAAAGATTCTTAGAACAGGCACAGATTTTGCTGATTACAAAGCTTGATTTTCCATTATGCTTAATGCCTGTTCTTCTCTATAGGAACTCAAAGTTTCTAGTGATTTTGATAAATATTCCATAGATTGCCCCTTATTTCCCGCGGTGCTTGCTAAAGCACTTAAAATCTCCTCTTTTAATTGGCTGCACTTAATTTGTGACGTTTGACGTCCCATCAGAATTAATTCGCGGCGATTAACAAGAGAATCCAATTAGTACACGAAGAAAATTTCTCATACAACACGGAACCAAATTATGGCCTATCATTTATTCCGCTCTTACTTGCTAATTACAGAGCCGTCTGAATTGACGGCGATTTAAAAGTATATTTACGTTTCGTTCATAAATATAACCATATTTGTCAGAAAAGAATTACCCACTATTCTTCTTCATAAGTCAACAAAAGCACTCAACGAGAAACCACCTTGAAAATTCCAAAACTGGAAAAATTTTGATGTTCTCTGTTTTTACCAGAAATGACCGCTTTCAAATATTAGATTGAGTTGCAAGGTGCTTTAATTCTATGTTATTACGAATTTTATTTTCAGGTGTCTAATCATATTTAAAATGCATCTATTTTTCATACCCGAAACCTGGAGAAGAATCGCTAATTCGGTGGTAATAACAAAAGCGATGAAAAACTCGCCTTCTGTAATTTCAGCTCTGTATTAATACTCGTACATCCTTTTAACTTAATCCGCGTTGAGAACAAACTTTAAGCTGCGAGGCGGAAACATACAAAAGAAAATAAAGGACTTGGAGAATGAAAATAACAAGAAAATTAACGCGGTTTTCGATTTAAGACAATGTTTTCACTCTCAGTGAAAGGTGACTTCACAGTAAGTCCTTGGTTTTCGTTCTAGTCAAACACTTTTTTCTCAGCAACATATCAATGTATTTTGTTTTGTACGAATTCACTGGCGAAAAAAGAATCAATTTTAGAATTTAACTGAAACTAGTTATAATCTATTAAAGACATAAGCAGGCGAGAAAAAATCAGCTTATCAAAAATACGCTGTAAACAATACTGACAGTTTTTAACAAGAAATAGCGTTTAGGCAGGAAGTTAAACTTCCAGATAAACAAAAACAGGTAAACAAGTAAAAGTAAGTAAACAAAAAACTTCAAATTATAGGTGCAAGTAAAAGCTGAGAGACTATTTGGAAGGTATTTTGCGTTTGTGCAGCTTAATAGTTAGTTTAGGTTTCTAAGACTTATAAGGTATTTTCCATTCTCGTCACCAGAGGCCACGATCCTTTTGGTCAGCACCTAGTATCGCGACCTATGGGAGGGTAAAACACCAGAAATTATCGATTCATGGATATCCCTTCTCATCTGACGAATCTGATTGGCTGGGAAAACGAAACGAATACTCTGCACATGCTCAGAAAATTGGGTCTAGCAGGAAGTCGAGATTCTTGGTGCTGACCAAAAGGATCGCCGTATCTTGGGACATCGAGAATGGGAACTTTCTGGTCTGAACGTGTTGGTTGAGCTCAGTAGGGCCGAATGTGCATGGATAAATTATCTTCCTATGTATTTAGGGTGTTTATGAAGACTATAAACAAAGAAAAAAAAAACAAACTAACTGAGGCAGGTGCCTCGGTTTGCCTGTTGCTACGGCCCCGCTCGGTCGGAAGAAGAGTCCTCTAATCGAGTTTTCGAACAAAGGGAGAGGACCCACGAGTACACAGTTCAACAGCAGCTGTGAGTTGTCGCGAATCTTGTAATCCCACACATCAGTAACTTGGCAAGGAAATCTTCTTTAGTTGTCAGTGAGAGCTAGGCCTGATAAGCCCGCGGATTTCAGCGGGGATGTTGCTTACCTACATGGCGCATATTCCAAGTGACAGAATTTGGAGTGCTTGTGCTCTGGGTCACGCTGTATCTTAAAACGCCCATTCTCGTCAAATTTAAAGCATCCTGTGGTGTCTGAGGAAAACACTTATGTACTCACGATAAAAAGGAAATCCTGCTTTATACGCAGCGCGCCCTTTTTTTAATTTGCATTTCCATGCTGTTTATAAAAACAGCTATTGAGCGGGAATCTAACTTCTTTCTTATAATATGTAATTAAACATGGTCCCAGCTTTTACTTCTATATCAGTGAAACCTAGTGTGTGACTACTGGTACTGAGTAGTTCTGTCAGGTTGTACTGTGGCACAAGTACACTTTGGATGCCTGTTTTAAGCTACCCTAAGGTCCATGGGATCAGATTATTGTTGAACTATGTCCAGTTTACACGTAAAACAGTAAGTGCGAACAAGAAAACAGAGATAAAAACTTTTATTGCTCGAGGTTTTTATAGCCTAGCTGCCAAACGCCAAGGAAGCATACCTGTTGAGGTTAACATTCAGTAAATTGCTTCACTCAGATTCAGGTTTGCGAAAGAGGAATTCAATGTATTCATTGACCAGTGTCCCAATGTAGTCATTGAGCTTTCTTTCCAGGTTGCATGTCGATTCACTCCTGGCAGAATTGCAGCAATGGTTTGAAATGGAGTTTCTCGATAGTTTTGCAATGCTTTTAAAACTTCGTGGGGCTTATACACTTGTTACAAATGCAATACCGAAGACAGAGGACGGGTTTAGATTTACGATCAGAGACAAAATATGGTTGAAAAAGCTACTTCACACTCTTCTGTGTTTACTGTGAAGAATTAAGCCTGGTTCACACTAGCGACATAACGACATAAGGAAAAGATCAGTTTTATCTTTATGTCGTTATGTTCATGCTGTTATGTTGCTAATATGTCATTATGTCTACATTTCACACTACAAACGAGATAACGTCCTTTTTATGTCGTTCGTGACGATGTCGTTATGTCATTATGTCGCTTCGGCTAGTGTGGACCAGGCTTTAGGCCTAGCTCACACGAGCGACATAACGACATAGCGACATTTAAGCAATGGACCACAAGTTTTTATGGTTTATAGGCTGATAAACTTTCCGGGATGTTGGAAGAACACTCAAAGAATTCGTAAATCACTCGCCTGCGGCTCGTGATTTACGAATTTTTTGAGTGTTCTTCCAACAACCCAAGTGGTTTATCATGCCTCTAAACCATAAAAACTTGTGGTCTGTTGCTTTTAAATAATAATTCAGAAGACACGCGAAATTTCCATGAGTTTACTGGCACAATAAACTATAACTGATTGACCAGTCAGAGCGCGCGCATTCATTTAATTATTATATAAAAGCACATAACCACGTAACCACATCACGACATAACGACGTATCGACATATCGACATAACGCGTGTTTAAGTCGCAATGTGAACATCGACACAAAAACATAGGAAAGGTCAGTTTTTCCTCATGTCGTTATTTTCATATATGCTGTTATGTTGCTAATTAATTATGTCATTATGACGGGATGTTTACACTGTAAACATAACGTCCTTCTTGTGTCATTATGTCGCTAGTGGGAACTATGCCTTACTAGCTGACCACAATTTTAGACGAAAGCATGGATTATTCTTTTGCTCAAGTACATATGGTCTGTGACTTGAGAAAATAGCTGCGGAAACCACGTTTTAATAGCAACCGTTATTAATTAATGCAGAGACGCAGAGTATTATAATTAACCAGGGAATCCACATCTTAAATGCTCTTGTTTCAGTTTCGAGAGCGCGCACCTTTTCCGATCTTTGACGGGTGCTTTTTGTTATCAATGTATAGATATATGTAATTATAAATGTTGTATAATGTTAGGGATATTTTCCGCGTTTAGGGGTCCATACGGTCGTGACTGGATATTTACATATCAATATAACCTGCTCTGCATCTGCGACATCTGTCGTTGTGCAAATATTGTCCTTTTAAACAAAAGTTTTTCCAAATTTTAAAAACCATAGGATCAAATTAACGGAGTGTTTTTTTTTTTCTGATGTCAGCAGAAAACAAAGAAACGTGGATCTGTTTTGAGCGATAGAATATTTCTGTAGACGCGCGGTCCCGTAGCAACTAAACGAAATGTTAAGCGGTAGGGACAATTAATACATCCGGTGACTTAAAGTTGGAGCGTTGATTGCAGGTTAATTTTTTAAGTTAATTCTCAGCCGTCTAAGGGTTCGATGAGTATTAAGACATTTCCAGCTGAAGATTCATTCGTCCAATCGGCCGCTTTTTTCTATCCGGGAATTCTCTTCATTCGCGACCGCAGACCACATGAATGGAAGGCAACAGGAGATAAGTTGCGTTGTCACAATATACAGAAGAGCTTGGAAGTGTGCAAAACCTGTCCAATTTCAAATGGCTGTTCTACAGGTAAAGGAAACTGAAACAACGTGAATTTTTTACACTACTACTTTAACGTAATGCTTATTAATTTGGCGTACTTCATGAATCCATTTAGCTCTTGTTTACAGAATTTTCTGGTAGAAAAAAGGCACTTTCTAGGCAGGAAGTTGCAACTTGAATAACAACATTTAACTACCGGTTGGAACCTGTACGTCGATAATACAAAACATGAATCGGCAAGAATGAAATTTATGACGTATGCTCGACAAAAGAAAACCACAATGGGGCCTGTAATATTCCTTGTAAAAAACAAAATTATACCATCGAGTGCACTTTCCCCACTTCCTTCCAATTTGTAATGATATTTTAATTTCCATCCAGTTATATAGGGCTAAAACACGTTACAAATCAGTACAAATCTAGTATCACTTAGTTCGTTACCTTTATAATACCCCGCTAATCATAATCAGTCGGTCGAGGACTCGATTGCATTAATCACTAACAAAAACAACTGTATGAAGCAAAATTTCGCGAAATGGCGCCATTGAATTTACTCCACTGCCTTAATTATAGAGGAGAGAATTATAAAACAGTAACAGTTTAAAAAAATAATGTTTTGCCGATCGACGTGGTTGCTTTCTTATGATACAGACACCTGTTTACAAATAGTTTTAAAAATTAGCTCGGAAATTCGACCGACTAATACTTTAGAAACCTGTTAACGTACTCGTTGATGCCCGCCAGTATCTGTGATTTGTATGTTCTATTAGTCAAACAGGGAGAGAAAACTCAAGCTTCAAGATCTCAACTCGTTTATTACATGCGAGATTTGCAGAGGATATTTGATCAAGCCGACAACGATCACAGAATGTCTTCACACATGTAGGTACTGGTTGAACACTATGCATTGTTACAAACGACAATAATTCAGTCGCGATAAACAAAAAAAACCCATATTCTCGCCGGAACATTTCCTCTCTGTTCGCTTCTGGGAGTTCAATCACTCGCCATGAGACGGTATCGAATTTTCGTGAACGAAAAAGAAGAACAAGGCTAAGATAATAATTCAGTCATTTTCTATTTATCGCGAGACTGTAGAAAAAGGGAAATAAAAACACCTGCTTGAGCTTCTCATCAAACACTATTCATTTCATTGTTTAGTTTAACTTGCGGAGATGAAATGATGAAGAGTTGTTTCGTTGCCAGTGGAAAATTCTTTATTTGCTTCTACCTCCATTTTAATTTGCCTACTGCTTTTACGTGGCTGGTGTCTCCGTCGAAACATCAAGTTTTTAATTTTAGGCGATGTTTGGAAGCGAAGATTAAAAATCCATTCAAACCATGATTTGCAAATGTTTCTGCATTTGTTAGTCAGAATTATTCATAAGGTGGCGCAATTTCGACGCTTTCCAGACAATGGTATTAGATTATTTTTACACAACAGCTCAGCAAATACAAGACCAGGATTTTGCTTTTCAAATGACTAAAAGTTTACATTTCACCGCCAACAGGGCACCCATGCCAACAGGAATGCTTCGCGTCGCTGGCAGCTGCATTGAAAATATTAAATTGTTTAAAGTTTAGTATTGATTCTGAATCCTAGGAAATAATAACGTACACCAGAAGAAACAAGCTTTACATTATAAACAGATTACCAACAACGATAAAATCTATATTGCATGGAGAGTAAAGACTTCAAATTCGTGACTTCTTCAGTCAAAAGAAGTAATAGATGTCGTTGTGAACAAATAAATAGTGCAGTTCGAATTCAACTGAGATTAGATGACCAGCAAATTTGATCCCTGCCGCAAGGTAGCTTCTTTGAAGGTTTAAAAAGACTTCTTAAACTAAAACATATTGCTGCCAGAGGTGTTCTGAGTACGTCGCTGATGGTAGATTAATTTTGTTAATCGAAAAACAAAATGGCGATTTCTAGTTGAATGCTATTCAGTTGATGGATACCGCTATGACTTGCCCACTTACAGTGAAACAAGAAAATGTATGAGACTTCAATCAGAAGAACTCTGATTGAAAGTATTACTAAGTAATAGCAGTACTTTCTGATGATTACGTGTTAAAATGACTTCACCAACTGTGCCATTTTGACAGTCTGCAGGTCGTGCATCGTGAAATATTTACAAGATAGCGACGACAATAACTGCCCCAGTTGCTCATCTCAGATTCACGAAACCAATCCATTCGACTTACTCAGGTATCTACAAACAGTGTTGCTTATAAAACAGCACTCGCATATCCCTTGTACGTCTCAACGCCTCATTAAGACCAGTCTCGTACTATGACTAATGGGCATGCCATGTATTCTTGTATTAGGAGGTTTAAGCTATTCATGAAAAATTCCTTTGGTTTTCGTTTCAGTTTTGTGTTTCAATCTTGTACGAGCTATCTCGGTTTCCACTGCAGCAAAAAATCGCTTGTAAAAACCTACATTTTTTGAAGTCTGGCAAAATAGTTTCTTGTATTTTGGGGTAGTTTTTGGCAATTTGGTTCTTAATTTCTATGAAGGATATATAGTTGTTTATTGCCAGAAAAAATAAATAAACTTGTGTTTGGTCCTTGAATATACACTATTTATTCAGAACTGTATTATGTATTTTATTGTAATATAAATTTGCAATCTCAAAGTCCATGCAATCCTTGGTTAAAATGTTTATCATAATTTAAATGTAACATATAAGACCCAGGTTCTTATATTTTTGGGTATTAAAATGGCAAATTTCAACCAGCAGGTTCTTTTAAAACATCTAGGTTTTTACACGCGGATTTTAACTGTATTTTTTGGTTGCTCAAATGTTCACCACTGATGGTCATGTGTGTTGTTTGATTGACAGGTCCGATAAAACTCTGGAAGATATTATTCATAAACTTGTTCCCAAACTGCAAGAACGTAAGACGTTATATGAAGACTGTAACTAATAACTTAAGATCCAAACCGGCCTATCTGGCATACGTGTAATGTCGTTATGATCGACTCGTCGGTGAGGCTAATTTAGGGAAATGACATCCTTTGCAATGAAAAGTTAGTTTGGATCGTGGGACTGGTCACAGAAATAGTCTCATGGCAATAAAATGTGAAATTATTGCGTACGCGCTTGTCGCCTATTTGTGATTGGCTAAGAAGTTTTCAAAATCCAATTTTAAAAAGTCGGATAAGTGTTTGTGTTCTTATTTTAATTATGGCCTGAAATTGAGAGTTATTTAGGATTTTCAGAGTATCGACAACTTATCTTGTGTACAGTGACACGTTAAAAATTTTCAAAACCCAAAAACTTTAATTGTTTGCAGGTGAGCAGAGACGAGAAAGAGAATTCCTTGAACAGCTCAACTCTGAGAACGAGAAGAAAACAAAAGAGGCAGAAGAAACCAAAGAATACGGTACATGGGTTTCTTTTGTGGCTTAGCAATGACCTTCAGTTGTTAGCTCAAGATATGGTCTTTCAATTTGTTATCTTGTGCAACCATGTCCACTGAGACCCTTTAGCTGTTATTATTAGACGAGTATTTGTTCGATCCACTGATTTTTCGAAAAATAACTAGAAAGGTATGTTCGAGTCTAAAACCATTTAACGTACTTTCAAATTCTTCGAACAGTTGATGAGAAAGACGATCAACAGTTTAAGGTTATGGATCAACAAATGGCAGGTCCCCGTGTATTCTTGTATAGGCCATGCCCTGCTTGCTGAGCACTGAGACTATATAGATTGGTAATTGAGTAACAAACTCCCATTGCTTTGATGTTTCCTCAGCTTCAGATTCCGCAACCGAGCCTGCGAACAAGCGAAAAAAGCTATCAGCGACCGAAGAGAACTATCACCGCGATGACCCTCAGATTGGAGTTTGCCTGGAGTGTCTGATGTATGATTTGCTGAAACTCTTATGTAACTAAACACTTAGCTGCTCTATCTTGCCAACATTCTTGCTTAGTCAGCAAAGCGATCGTTTTCTTTGTGCTTGGCTACATCAAGGTCTTTACATTTGCGGTCAATCAATCAATCAATCAGTCAGTCAGTCAGTCAGTCAATCAATTAGTCAATCAGTCAAGCCGTCAGTCAGTCAGTCAGTCAGTCAGTCAGTCATTCAGTCTGTCTGTCAGTCAGCCAGTCAGCCAGTCAGCCAGTCAGCCAGTCAATCAATCAATCGATCGATCAATCAATCAATGTGACAAAAAAACAAACAAGTCAACAAAGGAACTGAGACTGAGATTGTTCTGTTTTAGTGACGACTCAGTTCAGGCCGAGCATCCTGTGAGAGAACTGGAACGTAAATACATCCGCTGTTCATCACGACTGACAATAGCACAAGTCAAGAAATTCCTGAAAGTCAAGCTTAATCTCAAAACCGCTGACCAGGTAAATGCGCCCCATGTGCTCTCGACGGCTATTCGCTCATAAAACGTGCATCAGTGTAACTCACCAGGCATATCTCCTTAGGTTGAAGTAATGTGTAACGGAGAAATCATGGGTAAAGATCACACTCTGGAATTTGTGTACATGACCAGATGGAGGGTTAAGGCAAGTGAACCGAATTCCTGTTTTAATGGTAATGGTAAATACCTCACCCAAACCCGTCGAGGCTGTTGCAACTTAAAAAAAATAAAGACCTTAGATCTTTGATCAAAAAAGTCTTGCTCTAGTCAGCTTGTGGATTCCTCAGCATTTAGAATTCCTCAGCCCGAGTAGTCCAGTACCTCGTCCAGACCTGTATTTTCCTCTTTCTCAGAGGATTGCCGGTGACGTGTAATATAGCGGTGTTTGGCGAAAACGGGCATTTTCGTTCGTTGCTCTTTTCCAACGAGTAAAGGAAAGGCCAATGAAATGCAAACTGAGGGAGTGAACTCAAAGTCCGTCACGGATATTTAGAAGACGTCTCAAATGTGAACCAAGCGGTAAAACCTTAACGATTTGAAAGAACAAGAAAATTGTATTACTCAAAAACTATCGAAGCCCATTTTTTTGTCTGTTTTGAAGATCATTTTGTTTGGTTGTTTGTTTGTTTTTCTTTTAATTTCTTTAGGAGGGATCAGTCCTTGTGCTTCAGTACAGACCAAGATTAGATTTTCTTTAAACATCTATTATGGAAAGTTAGATAAAGGTCTGGAGTCATAGATGATTCATTTAGAGAAAAACTGTAAAGTAAAAATAAAAGTCAGTCATCTTTAAACAAGAACAAGACCCTCGAGACCAGAGCCTCAGAAGATTTTTTCTTATAAGAGGGGCTACCGATCGAATTCCCCCATCGTATATTTCTTTCGGCCATGGCTCTGACTTGGGAAACGCCGAGTGAGTATGGTGTGTGTTCAGCAACTCACATGGAACACATGGGAACAGCTTCATGAACTAGAAAGGTTCGACTAACCAGCTCACTCACCGAGGGGAGTTCGCACTCCTGAGAAGATGGAGGATGACTCATAATGTTAACTTGAAGTCGGTTGACGTTGATGGTCTCCTTGTTATGCAGATAGCAAAAACGTCGGCATTCTTGGGTTGAGCGGTTTTTGCAGCAGGTTGCGGATGTGGCTTTGATATCACACGCACCACTCACCTCATCTCATCGTCATACGTAGTATTTTGCTTGTAAATATTTCTGAATGGTTTCAGTGTCTTAACTTCAACTTCAAGGAGCTCGATGAAGTATACGTTGTCATTATCGGTGTCCATACAATCGTCATACACATTATACTCTATGGTCTATTTAGAACTGTTCACATCATCTGTCCTCATTGCGCCATGGAACGCATAAGGCCTTAATTGTTCACAGCATGAAAAAAAAAACTTTACTACTGTGTAAAGCCGGCGTAATGCTCCCGTAAAGTTCTTATTTAAACAGCTTTACGCTACTTTTACGTTACCTAAAGATGGGCTTTACACTACCTTTACGCTCATCAAGTTAAAAAGCGAACACCCAGGGGCAAACCCCAACTTTATACAAGGTTTACTTCAACTTTACCCTCGGTAGCTTAAAAGTTGGCTTGAAGAACTTAAACGAGTCAGTGATTAAGGTTACTTCAAACCTTCGCGGGAGTCCTCCAGAAAAAAATTCGTACGCGCGCTGTTTTCAAGGAAACCCCCACAGACTATATATCAACAGAAAGGTTGTAAAATGTACAATTCGATAACATTATGTTTTGTTTTGGATTTTCCTTTCCAAAGGCGGCAGAGGCCGTCAACTCCAAAATGACCGACTGACGTTCCAGCGAATTAATCGGGTATCAAATGCGATCGTTCATGCAAAATAACTGTGCAGTGTTAATCACAAAGCCTCAATCTCCAAAAACGTGTCAGCATTTTCTTTTATTTCTATTCGTTATCTTTTTATAGATCTGTCAAGTTCGACTATCGAAAAATTCGCGTAACCTATAACGTTAAAGGCCGCCACGAGGAAAGTATTTAAAATAAAGGAATTCGCCGACACACTTTTGTTCCATATCTATCAGTGAATGTTCTGACCAAGTTTCATGGAAAACCGTCAAATCTGCATACCCTATTAGTTCATCTAAAGAGAGGGGTTTCTCTCGAAAAACGAGTGCGAGTTTTCGCCTTCTAAAGATTTATAAACATATCACGCCTTCACAGAGGAATGTGTCAACTTGAAAGCCGCGAGCCAATGAAATAATAGAACCCCTGGCGTTCACAGTATGCAAACTTGTGCTTCGCGGACATTAATTTTCTTGACCAAAAAAAATCGACCAACATACCCCGCGAAGGTTTGAAGTAACCTTAAGTTATAGCGTAAAGCTTAACTATGGAGATTCAAGCCAACTTTGACTTTTCGTAAATCTCTATTTTCATACTGTGATTGGTTTTGTCGAAGTGCGTCACATGACGCACAAATTAGGACTGGTGACGAAGATGTCTACAGCGACGAGGTTGCATTGATTTTTTGGTAAACCAAATGAAGTGGGATACGAAACTTAACCAGCATTATGTAAATTAAAAAGAAATAAAGACTGTAAATTTGTTAGCAAAACGTTGCTAAAAAATAGTGATAAGACCTGATAATAACAATAAGGAGAGATTATTATCATTATTATTATTGTTGTTGTTATATTGTTGGTGTTGTTGCTGAGGTTCTCATATCTTACTGCCCTTAAATCTTGCGGCATCAATTGACTGACTTGATGTGGCCTAATTTATGGCTGGATTTGGAATATTTTGGTTCGACCTCGTCCCACCAAAGCAGTGGCGCAACAATAGCTAACAATGCCATACCATATAAAACAAATCCTCTCAGTCTATGAGTGGGCCCCATGATTTGTCCAACAAGTAAGGCCGGATTTAATAACATCAGTTGTTTCTTTTTTTAGAAAATGAAGAAATTAATCTCGTTACCTCACGACTCCAGCAGTTCCTACGGCTTTAGAACCCGAAAGCGCAGTTGACATAATTAAATTCTTAATTTACTCAGCCTACAATTCCTACTCTTTCTTATAATTATTAAGCAGCAGATAAACGTTTTTCTTTGGCTAAATTTTAATCTTTTACGACTACCGAGTTAATGAGTAACGAGTAGATGAGTAAGAGAAATGAGTAAAGAGGACGTAAGAAACTACAAAACAAAAGTTCAATCTATGATTTGATCACAGCATAATTCGCGCGCGCTTGATTTGCTTGCGTCATTGAAGTTCAATTATGACGTAATAATCTACGAAGTTCGTTTGCCGACCTTTCAGCATTCTTCTTGTCTGCGGAGTTTTCGACAATCTAATTAACTTGCTCAGAGGCAACAAAAGAAGTATTTTCCAAAAACGCTCTTGGTGAAGTTAAATTACGACGAAAGAGGTAAGGAAACGAAAGAAAGACTTTTAAACTTTTGCGTTGTGTTAAAAAATTATGTTTGCGCGATCACAGGCTGTGAAATTTCTTAAGCCTAACTATCAACTAAACACGCAGCAAACAAAGCAGGCGCTAAGCACACACCCTTAGTTCTTTAAAAGTATAATTTTCCAACGAAACAATTATCAGGAGGCAATTCGCTATAGCAGGAAACGTTTTAACCCTGCACTTTCTTTCTACTCCTAGAAAGTCTATGCCAGAGGTGAGTTGAATCTTTGCTTACTTAAAAACATTTGAAGCTACAGTGGTCACACTTCAGTTGTGGCTTTCCACAGGGCTTGTGTCAGATATAATCTCCATTTTGCTACTCAAGAATGAAAATCCCAGCCTTCTTCACACCATTTTCCCAGTCATTGGGAAAAATGACGCAAACATTTACTGCAATTTCCTGTCTATAAACCGGAGACAAAACTGAAAATTGATATTAGATAGTCCTTTTCTTGGAATAATTATTTCCATGCCAGGTCTATGTCCTGGTATCATCGGCCTCTTCTGCAGACAACCTAACTGAAAAATAGTATAGAACGTTTACTCACGTAGTCGGCAGTCACGCAAATGTGTTGGAACAAAAAGTGTTTTTAGGAAAAGAATTCAACTTCCGTTGGATTGGTTTGGTACACCAACATGGCTGCCGTTTTATGCTTTAGGACACCATATGGCTGCCGTGACGTCATGCGAAAACATTCTGGTATAAGCCTGGACGAGGAGCAAAGACAAAAATATTTTCACTCAGGCTACACAGATCCTTGTTATGCTTCATTACTGATTACAATTTCGTCGCCGGTAGGTTATCCTTGTCTTCTGGGAAAAGAAACTAGGTCATTTGAAGTCGCTTGATGGAAGTCGAAAGCTAAAATGCGAACTGCGAGAAAATGTTTATGCAACACCTGTTCTATGCTTAGATTCCTACATACCTATATACTGATATGCACTTGTTGGGATAGGGCGCCAGTCATGTTTATTTTCTCATCATAATGGAAATTGGGCTTGTGATTTCTGAGGGGGCAGACAAGTTAAAACCGGCGAATTTCAGTTGTCTTTCTATCATTTCTAATATTTTTTCGCAGCTTTAGCCATCATTTCACTACTGTAGTAGAAATGGTCTGGAGTCAAGAATAATTCCATAACATGATGATTTTGGCTAGCTCAGATGCTTGGCTACTGGGACGTACTGATTTTCAGAGGACTGCCTTGTTTCGAATTCCAATGTCTGCCCCACACACCAACAGACCGAATGGCTAGTTTTGCATTTTACTAAAACTGCTATCATGGCCGGCCTAAACCCATCGCCGCCTTGATAGCAAGATAGTTTGTTGTTTTAGGTGCCAAGAGCTGTGTTTGCAATATGCCTCACGTTTCTCTATATAGTATTATAGATGTAAAATTTTTTCTGTACTAAAACCACTAATTCGGAGATAAAATCTATTTAGCTTTATTGTTTTAATGTAGTTTTATTACTAAGTTGTTCTGCTATAAATCGCATACAAAAGCAATGTTTGTAAGTTGTGTATCGCACGTAATTGCTTACTTGCTTATATCGTAAAAGATCTCTTAACATTTTAAAATTTTGTTCTACTCGCGTGATGCCATTCCGCACCTTCGTCGCACGATTACAGTCCATTCTGTATTTTCCAATTCCCCATAATTCACTGTGTTTGGTCCCCAAATTTTGCATAAACTATTATTTTTAAATGCTCTTGGGAGGTCTGCGCATATTCCCAAGAGCATTTGACAACATAAGTTTAAGCAAAATTGAGGGGGAGGGGGAAGGGGGGTGGGGCAAACAGAGTGAATTATGGGGAAATGGAAAATAGAGAATAAGGCAAGCCTGAGCGTGCAATCACACGAGAGTTAGTTACTCTGCATCTCATTGGCTGTTTTCAAACTAGAGACCGATAATCCGTCAAGACGGACAATCCGTCGGGTGGATAATCCGTCTTGATGTGAAATTGAGACGAATAAACTCTTCGAGTTTTTCTCATCTCTGATTCACACATGGGTTTGAACAGTTCCACAACTCTGAATATGGTGACCATCCTGTGCTTTCTCATTTCAACCAAGAGAAAACGAAAACTTGTAAACAATTCAATATTCTTTCGAAGAGGTTCGCGAAGTCCATCTCTTGAAACGCATAAGGGCCAACACTTCTTGTATTGTGCAGCTAGTGATGTGTTGCTAGGACAGTCTTCTTCAAAGCTACAGTTTCCTGGACAAGAGTCTAGGGTTTGTCTCTGCCTTTCAGAAAGACAAAACGATTGCGGAAAGGAAGACTTCATCCTCTCTCTAGATGTGTACTTGTTTCTTTGCCCCTTTCTCTTTGCACCTTAGGCGCCATGTGTCAATGCGCTGTTTCTAGTCCCAGATTTTTCAGGACAAGATGAGCATTTGAGTTTATCCCTCCTGGCGTTAATTCAAGACGAATTATCCGTCTTACATTGATGATCCATGCTCAAAATCCTTCAGACGGATTATCCGTCTAAGGTTAGCATCATACTGTTTTCCTTGTGTTTTCGTATCCGGATTGTCCGTGTCTAGAGTGGTAACTGCCAAATTTTAAATTCTTACTAATATTCTTATAACTACATCATTCTTGACGTACTGTGTACAATATCTCTCTTTCTCTCTTAATAAATATATTAACTTCTATTTACACTGTCGCAATAGATAGCTGTCGTGAGCTGCACTTGGTAGTCATCAGTCTTGTGAGCGCTCGCTGCCTCCTGGGAACTGCACTCAAAGGAAATCCATTCTTGGTCTGTACTGGAGAGTGAGGACAGTTCCCTCCTTGAAAATGACACCAATATATTATTATAATAAAAATATCTAGGACATGTGGGTTTGAAAGACAGTGCTCTAGACGCTCGAAATATTGTCTTTCATTTGTGTGTGCATAAATCATGTGTTCGTTGTAGAATGTAGTGTTTATTTTTCTTTTTTCTGATCCAAAATAACCCGACCTTACGTGAAATTACAGGTTGAAGTCTTGCACTGTTGTTAATCGGAGTTTTGGCTCAGTTGAACTTTGAAACTTTATTCCCTCAAAAAACAAGCACATTCTCTTACCTTCACCCTCCATCTTGTCATGTACACAAACTCCAGTGTGTGATCTTTACCCATGATCTCTCCGTTACACATCACTTCAACCTGGAAAGAAAATTTAACTTAAGAATGAAAAACAGTTTTTGCATGAAATGGTTGCCTTTCAAAAGAAATTTTTAAGTCTAGGTAATATCAATCCAACAACTGTAAACTAGTCAGACCGGTTGTTTTGTTAATTCAGAGCGGTTCAACTGTCCGCAAATCACATACCTGGTCAGCGGTTCTAAGATCAAGTTTGACTTTCAGGAATTTCTTGACTTGTGCTATTGTCAGTCGTGATGAACAGCGGATGTATTTTCGTACCAGTTCTCTCACGGGCTGCTCTTGAACTGAGTTGTCACTAAATCAGATCAACATGAAGTTAAGTTACATTGCCTTGTTATCAGTTACTGTCAAGCAGGCTTGCAAAACATTTGCTTCTTACAAACAAGACCTCGAATTTCTCGGCATGTCGGCTGGAAAAAGACTCAGTTGTGATTCGTATCAACACTCGCTATCCAAATAACACAAACCTCAAATATCGCATTTTGGAACCTATTACGTTTTAATTTCTGCTCCTTACTGACTTTGTTCTTTTTTTATCTATAAGGGCGAAACGATCTGTACTACGGGTACATCGTTTAATTAAAAATGTTCTTTTCTTCATAAGTTTTTTATGATGTACTTACGTCATTAAAATTTCTTTGTATATAGCAAACCAACGAAGGTGGTGACTGATAAAAGGGATTCGGGAAGTCGGATTAGTGAGTGTAGTTATTACACGTTATCAACTAAGCTTGTCATGAAGTAATAAACGTTCTGAAGCCACTTATTTACCTCAGACATTCCAGACAGACTCCAATCTGTGGGTCATCCCGGTGATAGTTTTCTTTGCTATCTTGATCCTCTGCTGACAGCTTCACTCGCTTACTCGCTGGCTCGTCAGTTTTTGAATCAGGGGCTGATCAGGAGATAAAGAAAACAGAACGGAGCTCTCGATGTTTTTTTCGTGCTTTTACGGCTAAAAATCTAGTATATGATTTAGAACAAAGCTCTTTATAATTACGGTATTACCGACAATGTTTTGTCGGAAATCTTGAGTTAATTCGTCGATTGTCCGGACGAATTCTTAAGTTAGTTGGCTGAGCTGATAAAATTTCGTACACTGATCAGCGTGACAAACTGTCATTCGGGTAATTGTAATAATAAAACGTAAAAATTTGGAAAAGATTCAGAGATTTTGAAAAAGAATACTTCTGTTTAGACTTCTTACTCAGATACTGACGAGATTCTTCTACAATAACAGCAACAACAACAACCATTTTATTTTGGATAATACAGAGAATATCATACAGCAAAAGAATACATTAAACTTAAATAAGCAAAAAAAAAAAAAATACTCAAAATAGTAAAAACTCGCGAAAAAATATTTACCTGTCTCTCTGTTGTCTTTAGGTTCTTTCTTTGATTTCTTTTCTTCTTCAGAGTTGTGTTGTTCATTAAATTCTTTTTCCCTCTTCTGCTCATCTGAAACAATTATAGCAACATTCTTTAAGCATTGTTAGTCGATGTGGATTGCTGTAGTGATCCAGGTAATGATCGATGCACACAAAATTCCAGTGACAACTATTTCACTCTCTCCAGTTTCTTAGAGAGTCTTATGAATAAGAACGTGACTAACAGAAGGCCTCTCCAAGCCCGTTGCTTATCATTTTACTGAGCCTTTCACTAACATGCGGACTCTAAAATTCAAAGCTCAACCGACAAATGCGTTTTTCGCTGCCGAGCACTGTTTTGTTGCAGGGGTTTCGTTGTCTGAACTGTGCTCAACGATTTGATTACCGCCCGCTCGGCAGTAGTCGGAAGCTGGGAGGAGCCGCCGAACATTAGCGAAAAACGTATTTGTCGGTTGAGCTTTCAATTTTAGAGTCCGCATGTTATTGAAAGGTACAGTAAAGACTTAAACTTTTAATTCCACAGGAGGTTGCCGCGATAGTTACCAGTCTCGATTTATACTCCAAGGTGGACAGGGGCACTAGAAGAGTGGAATAAGCCATACATAAGCCAACCATGAAGAAGATTGACCATGCATGAACCCGGACCTCTCGGCCAATCAGAGTCGAGCCCTCTGCCCACTGACCGATCATTACGCACCAATTATCTCATTAAAGACTAAGTAGTTAATTACCTGTAATATATCGGACACTTTGTACTTTTAAATCTACGTTTGTTTCGATAGTGGACACCCAAAGACATAGATTTGTACCGCTTACTTTCTTGAAGTTTGGGAACAAGTTTATAGATAACGTCTTCAAGTGTTTGGTCTGACCTGTTAACAGAACACACAATTTCACCATCTTTTGTCTTTCTATAACAATTTTAAGATTTAATAGAGAATTACACTGTTGCTGTGTTGAAGCACGTATGCAACTATAAATGACCTACAAATATCAAATGCGCTATTGTTGACGAGCTTGTTAAAATAAGACAAAAGTAGCCACATGTATATTTGTTTGCACATATTTTTATCCTCCCGCTACGTCTTGGGTCATTTTACAGGGCTGGGTAGTCAAACACACCTCCTTTAAGCGCACATTGGCTTATAATTCCAGCAATACAAGATTCAGTTTGTGGACGCTGGGGATCCTGATCAAAAACCAGACTTTTGTAGTTGTCAGTAACAAACGCCCCTTGGAATACTTTTGGTAGGTTTCGGACCCGCCCATACTGGACGTCAACTTCCTGAGGAGTGTTAACTTGCAGCTGTTCTCAGACTGTTTCCGCCTGCGAGAGTCACTAGGACTACATAACAAAAAGAGGTGTGACTCTATTAGTACCTGAGCATCTCAAATGGATTTGTTTCATGAATGAGAATCGAGCAAGCTGGACACTTATTGTCTTCGCTATCTTGCAAGTACTTCACAATACACGATCTGCAGACTGTGGAAGCAAACAATAATATATACTTACATGTATTGTTGCGTGTTACATTAAAACTTGTTTCACACGGTTTTGCAAACATGGTGCAACATTTGCAATCATTTTGCTTCAATATGACAATAATAAAGCTAGGCCCAAAGTTATCACGGAGGCAACTTTTACGAGTGTGCAAGGAAAATATAATCGAATGTGGCCGAAAAAAACGCTCGTGGTAAGCAGCGACTACTTGAACGTGATTTACTCCTGCCACAGAACCTCATCACAGTCGTGTAGTTCAGAACGCAAGCAAAAAAAAAAAAAAAAGAAACCGCTTTGGCGACATGATTTGCGCGCGAAAATACGAGAGTTGCCCGGTTTGTGTACATAGCTGAATTAATTAAAACTGATCTGTGATGTTGGCCTGTGTACATACAGATCTCCCGGGTACACATGCTTAGGGATTATTTCTTAAAGCTGAACAAATATCCAATGCTTTGTTCTTGTTCGGGTTCCCTATTTTAAAATATTGAAAATAGTCGACTTGATGAATATCCTGCCATTTCGATCAAAGAAAAACTTATTCAGCTACTCTTGAAGTTATTATCAAAAACGTTAATGCCGATCAAACACAATTCAACTTGATGTCTCACTGACAGCAAAAACAAGAGGTGGTTTTTAAGCACGTATTTCATACGTGACATGAGGGCAGAACTTGTTTCTAAGAAAAATATGCGCTTTTGAAACTTTGTTGCAATCTCGCACCCTACATTATCGCGACGTGATTTGTATTAATAAGCTGAAGAGGACACGTTTACGGGCAAATTGCACTCTTTCTTTTCTAGTCGCTACGATCAAATACAATAAGTTTGCTTCATCGAGTTTAATAAAGGTGCCCGTTGTAGAAGCTGAACGCTTTTGCATCCTCTTGAACTTTTCTATCCAAGTTTTCAGTCCAACACAGGATGCCAAAAAAATAAGGGCGTTTTAATACACGTATTTTCATGCAGTACCTCGAAGAAGTCGGGACTTTAATTGGCCAGGTATATCAAATTGATACCAATTTTTTTTAATTTTGCATATGTAAGCTGATTCTTCAAAATATTTAACAGGAGTATTTCTCTTTCAAGCTTAAAGAAACATCATTATTCGGACAAACAAACAAACTTGATGATGTATCTGACTAAAGCTTATAGCACCTTTTGTTTTGAGTGCACGTGTTTACAAAAGGGTCATCTTTCCTGCCATTCAGTAACCTTTTAATCCGACCGCGATTTATTTTGTGCGTAACTTTGATAATTTTTTACAATGATCTGAGTTCTTTTTGTAGGCGTGAAACACGCGTTCAGATTTTTCAAGACAAAAACTTATCGCGTGGTACTTCGTGGGTGATCTGTTAATATTGTAATGTATATTCCCTCAGGGGTACTTTATTATCTCCTAGGACACAGAATAAATAATAAAACTTGAACAATTGCGGACTTCCACTCCAGCTGTAGCGACGTAAAGCATTCGCCGTTGGCGTAGAAAGCATTTAATTCTCCCGCGGCTCCAATGTAGAAAACACTTCTCGCCGTTGTTGACAGGATAAGGCCACATTTACCGACTGGTCGTGTTATAAGTTTCACAATTGTTACCATAATTTAGGCTTATCACTACCCACTGTTGTATCTAATAAAATTATCTAAAAGCGTCAAAAGTGTGCCATCTTATGAATAATTATGACTCTCAAATGGAGAATCACTCGTAAAACACTAGCGTGGATAGGTTTTTAATACCCGTTTCGAAGCAAAGCGCAGAGTTCAGTCTTCGCCGTTTGAACAGTAGTTGCCGGAGAGATCATTTTGGCGAAACATAGCGAAACAAGCAAAAACTTTCGTTTAATCGCCGCCAAAAGCTACACTCGTAAAAGTTTCGCCTCCCTGAGTTAAACTAATAAAGAAATGAATAGTGTTTGATGGTCGTACATAACAAACGTAAGCAGATGTTTTTTCGTGCAATGAGGATGCGACAGTCTCGCAAAATTGCTGCGTTTCATTTTACTGAAGGGAAAAGACGCGTTTGTATTTGCTCTATCCAACTCGATACTGGTTTTGTTGATTATTTAACTCCCAGAAGCGATGGACGGGGCTTATATTCTTTTATCGCGTCCAAAATTATTGCCGTTTGTAACAATGCGTGGCGCTCAACCGGTACCTACATGTGTGAAGACATTCTGTGATCGTTGTCGGCTTGATCAAATATCCTCTGCAAATTTCGCATGTAATAAACGAGTTGAGATCTTGAAGCTTGAGTTTTCTCTCCCTGTTTGACTAATAGAACATACAAATCATAGATAACATTGAACGTCAAACAATATTTTAAAAGCACTCGCATTTTCTGGATTAAGCTATTCTGCCTTTTAAACTGTTTAGCGGGATGAAATTCCCAGCCAAATTTTCAAATCTATTCCGTAAACAGGTGTCAGTCGTTCATCGGAGGGTAACCTGATGTTCGACGGCAAAAAAATATGAATGTTTTCTTTGACGGTGGAGCTTAATCAAAACAGAATTAAAACAATTTCTGCTGATATTTGACAATTTCATTCGCCATAATTAATGCAGTGGCCTGAATTCAATAGCGCCATTTTGTCAAATTTTGCTTCAAGTAACTTGTAACATCACTGCGGTGGAGGAACACTTAAGCCACAGTTGTTTTTTTGAGTGATTAATGGAATCGAATCCCCCGAGCAACTGATTATGATTAGCGGGGTATTATAAAGGTAATAATCTAAGTGACACTAGATTTGTACCATGTTGGTCAGTATTAAAATATTTACCGTATTTTAACCCGATATAACTGGCTGGAATTTCAACTATCACATTTGGACAGACTATGAGGAAAGTGACCCTAGTGGTATAATCATGATTTTTACAAGGAATATTACTGGCAGGAAGGAAGTACGGCATTGTGTTTCTCTTTCCTTGAGAGCACGTCATAAGTTTCAGTTCTGTCAATGCTTGTTGCAAATTATTGACGTAAGCAGTGAAAAGGTTAAGACAAGCTTCAACTTGCCGCCATTGCATATGGCCCTTTACCAATAAATTACTCAACCTTTGAGATAACACCGGCTTTGAAATAAATATTAAACGGGTCTAAAATGTGAAGTAAATAGAAAGGCATTATTTGAAAATAAGATTGTGAAAAAGAGACTAGACTTTGACTTCCTTTACCTGAAGAACAGCCATTTGAAACTGGACAGACTTGCAGCCGGCGTTGTCAATTTCGTCTGTGTTCTGTGACAACACAGCTAATTTCTTTACGACCTCTATTCATGTGGCCTGCGGTCGCAAGTGATGAAGATTCCCGGATAAAACCCACGCCGCCAATTGGATGAATCAGCAAACTTGTTTATTAACTCATCAGCTGGAAATATCTAAATAATCATTGGGAGGCGAGACTCCTGTGAATCAACTTAAAAACTCGGCTACAATCAACGCACCAACTTGTTAATTGCTGAATAATGGTCACTTTAAGTTTACGTTTCTTTCAGTTTCCACGAGACTATGAAATAATCAACTTCTCAAAACATCTTCTGGAAATCAAACCTCCCTTCGATAAGATCTTGGCCAGTTATTCTTTGTTTGTGGCTAAGTGATATGTGTAAGTTATTTCGTGTTCCATCATTTACAGAAAACATGAAGAAATAAAAACAGACGAACAATACAAGCAAGGTGTAATAAACAAAAGCTGAATATCTTAATGGCCTTTCATGACGTGAATGTCTCTAGGTTTTCTTTGACATTAAAAATTAGCGAGGGAGCAATGAAATTGTATTTATGTCCGTGTTTTCATTTATAACAAAACTTTGCAAGCGTTTCTCTGTTTTCTGTTCACTGATTTAATTGCAGAAATTAAGATAAACTGGCGTGCGACAAAAACAGCTTTCTTAATTTAGTGTTATATTGTTTTCCTAAACTTAGAAATGCTAAAGCAATATTTTGATAAGAATTGACAGAAGGAGAGATGGATAATGTTATTATGTAAATCTTCAGTGAATATCTGAGAAACGCGGCTAAGCCTCAAAACACAAAAAATTACACCATACTCATTAAACATTTACATCTGAATACATCACGGCCAGATCACAAAGTGAAATATTAGAAAACGTTGGTAAGGCAAATCCTAGTCAATGATTTCTCATCAGTTTAATTCTTTAGGAACCGATCGACCCACGTGGGGTATAATAATGTGCCACACATTGGTAAACACCGCCAGCATAAAATACTGACATTTCGCTGGATATTTAATACTAGAATTTATCTGTCAGGTCGTGGTTTTAAATACAGTATTTCAATTCTGTAGTCGATACGCGATATTGCCATGTCGCAGCACACTCGTGTTTATCTTAGAAATCGTAATAAGTAAACACTTGTGACTGGCAGTTCTGCTCTTCACAGTGTTCGGCTCTAACGCGCGTTATAAAAGAACTAATAACAATGCAAACGACACAATTCAAATTAAACAAACTATCTTGCTATTTAATTCCTTTATTCTTGATCTATAAAGGTTCAGTACCGTTTGATTTTAAATTATTTGTATTTTTTTATTATTCAATAGTTTTTCTTTCTGAAAGTAAAAATAGGAACTGAAGAAATAACAGTTTGACGGCTTTCAGGAAAATATCATAACTTGATATGATATCTATAAAGGTTCAGTACCGTTTGATTTTAAATTATTTGTATTTTTTTATTATTCAAAAGTTTTTCTTTCTGAAAGTAAAAATAGGAACTGAAGAAATAACAGTTTGACGACTTTCAGGAAAATATCATAACTTGAATAAATATATACTTCAGTTGAGTCGGGAAAAATATCGGTTTACCTTTTACTCAAATGTTGAAAACACTTCTCGTTTTTTTGGAACTGTTCTTGCTAGGTTACTTATGCTAAGTTGACTGGGTCAACTTGAAGCGCCCTATTAATAACGTTTTCTCTCATGGTTTCTGGTAAACCAGGCTAATAGGACTCGACAAAAATCGTCTCGATATAATGGGTACTCGATATGCCATGAAGACGTGACTCGCTCAGAAAACGAGACACGTTTGAGAAACATTCGGAAAAACGAGACTCGTTTCGAATAACGAGTCTTTTTCCGAACGAGTCTCGTTTTGAAAGTCTCGTTGAAAACGAGACACGTTAGGAAAACGAGACACCTTCGAAAAAGAAAAACGAGACTCGTTCGGAATAAGTTCGGAATAACGAGATTTAAAACGAGACTTGTTCGGCAGAGACTCGTTAAAACGAGACTCGTTAAGAAAACCAGACTCGTTCGGGAAACGAGACTTATTAGCAAAAATACTTCGTGAAACCATTTTCTTTTGTGAAGGGAGCCTAGTTAATTATTACGTTCATCGTCTTTTCATTAAATTAACAACCCGACTAATTGATTTTGCTTTTAATTTCAATGTTAATTGTAAATTTTAAATATTAAGCAAAACGTTTTAGTCGCAGTCTTACAAACGATATAAAGGCAACCAGAAACTGTGACTTTAAAAATTCTTAACCTTGAAGCCACTTCAATTGTTATGGATGGTGTCAAAAGCCTTGATAATTTAACAAATGAAACGCGAAAAATTTTCATCTCCAAAAGGAAGTCTGAACATGGGGCGCGGAAGGGTTTATTTGAAATATGTAAGTGTCAGTTTCATATTTGGCAACTTTTTTTTTTATTTCATGAATAACTAAGAAATTGATTGGCCAAATATTAATAGCTTGCTTTAAATTGTTGTACTAGAAACTACATCATGAAAGCTACATTGTGTAATACATAAGGTAAAGAAATAAAAGATGATTCTAAATCAACATTCTTATCCATGAGTTGTGCCTTTTTCTGTCATTAAAAATCATTTGCATCCTTAAAATTTTTTTTCTCAACAGTAACTCAAATTTGGTAGCCCATAGGTTTCATAAAGGGCTTCTACCATTCTATCTACAAACTGCAACTTGCTCAGTATTGAGTCACAGACATAATTGGTAAACAATTAAATAAACGATCCGTGTTTCATAAATTAAATAAGAAAACGATATTATTTGTCAGAATAAAAACAAAAATTGCCCATCGAAGTTTTGAGGAGGAGATCAGCATAAACTTCCAAAAGGACTGAAGAAGCCATCAGGGATAAACGTTTACGGGCGCCTTCCACTTGAATGGTGGAAAGTTAAAAGGAAAAGCCTTTTCCACTAGATTTTTTCAACAAAAATAAATAAAGAAATAAATAAATGGAATGAGCGACTAGTGCCACTAGCAGAGTGTCCAATGAATAAATGACTCTCTTGTTGCAAAATGCAGAATCCAGGTTCTCACACGCTTGCCCGGTTCCTTGTGCATGAGAAATTAAATCTTGCTTTTCTTTTAATAGAAAATTGTCATCGGTTTTTTGTAAACAGATAGATAACGTCTCTGAAAACCACTTCATTCTCGGCTAAAAATGATACAGGCGATTTAAAAAGCTTGCGCTTGAAAGTCTGTATTTTGTTTGCTAAAAAAAATACCACAATAAACCATTTTTTTAGTCACTAGTCACTACAATCTGCGACTAAATTCAGTAAGCAACTTTTTAGGCCAGACTTAAAATTGAACTTTAAAATCAACCACACCTCGAAATACAATACTCCAACCCTTTCCTGCATTCAATGTTGTACAAGCACAGAAGGAAAAAAAACTAATTTATCAAGGGAGAGTGGGTAAAATTTAAGGAAATCGAGGCTAAAATAATTCAGAAATATTGTTATCTCAACGGCAATGTGTGGGCTATTGTGTCGCAGATTGTAGGCAACTTTTTCGTTCAGACGATATTCTGTCAATATTATCCTAAGGCAAATACATGCATTATTGTATGTACAAACTGCAACACGATCTATCTATGTTATCCTAAGTAAAATACATCGAATTTACCATGCTTTAAATAACATGAACATATTTTTAAATCAGTTGTCAGTTTTGTGGTTTCCTTCCTTCTCTTTCTTTTTCTTCAGTCTTTTGGCTGTTGTTCTGTTCCGGTCCTTTCTTTTCCTTTTTTTCCTTTCTAAAGACGTGCCTGGCACGTCATTGTTATCATCGCTCTTCTTGTCTCCATCTTCTTTGGCATCAGTTTGTGCATCTGCAATGATAATAACACCTTTGTAACTAACCTCCAACCAGCCCAGAGTAATCGTAAAATATCGTTCCCAAACACAAAGACCCCCTATTTAATTTTTAATAGTATTTAGTTTACATAATGGCTGAAGAGGCACGAGAAATAAGGAAACAAATAATCTATAGAACAAAGAGAAAGATATTTAAGGCAAAAGGAAAATCGAAGCCTCGTACTTTAAATGAACATTTCGAGTTGACATTTTTTTCAACATAAAACTAAATGAAAAGGTCTTACCTTCCAGGGTTTTTGACAGCGCACCTTCTTGGTAATTATAATTCCCCTTGAAGGAAACCTGTGTAAGAAAATAGAAGGGAAGTATTCTACCCACAAGTGTCAAACAGTTATCCCGGGCCCTTTAAACGTAGGATGGCTGTTTGACACATATGAGTAGAATACCCCCTTTTCAATTTACCGAAGTAAGTGGCCAAGAAACAAAGAGATGTATTGTGGTTACGTTGATATTATAAGAACCTGCCCCGATTAATTGATTTGATATGAAAATTAATGCGCGGTTAAATTAAGTTTCTGTGTATCCTTACTACTCCTTACTTGAATATGGATGAAAGTTTGGAAGAATTCTAAGAATCTGGTCCCAGATGCCTCCGCTCACGAGGAGGCTGCTTTCAAGTGTTATGGCTCTATTAGAGAGTCTATAGAGCGAGGGTAAAATCTTAAGAACCTGTTCTCAAGTGTCCTTGTCCAAGTCTATCGACCGGGGGTAAGGTGCCTCATAAAGAAACTTGTCTCGAGCGATCCAGCAAAAATTACTTAATACTCGTTAATACCCCTCCCATGCCCAGCAATGAGCTTTTTGAATCTTAGATAGACTCTTAGGAACCTGGTCCCAAGTGTTCTGGCTAGATTAGGAAGTCCATCTACCGGAGTACGTTCCTAAGAGCCTGGTCCCAAGTGTCCTGGCTCACGAAGAGCCTGGTCCCAAGTGTCCTGACTCGATTAGGAAGTCTATCTACCGAGCGTGAGTTGGCTAACAAAGAACCTGATCCTGAGTGACCACGCTTAAAATTAAGGACATCTTCACCGCAAGAAGTATGGATCTCGAAAACGTCCCATTTTCAAAAATGCTCCGACACTTAAGCTGCACATCCAGGATAGTTCTTGTAAATTGTCACAATTTTGAAGCGAAGTTGGAACTAAACAGTGTCTAGTACATTTCAAATGCGTTTCTCGTTTCCATTTGTTGGTTCGAATATTAGATCAACCTAATTCGTTGTTCTTATTAACCTCCACCTCACCCGGTTTATGACCAATCGGAAGGAAAAAATTTCAAGTTTTAAGATGGCTAAAACGCCGTAAATAAACAACCATATCAAATTTTATATTTCAAATCCCAATTTGAGATCTTGTATAGATTTGATCAAACCAAATAAATATAATACGATTTCCATCACTGGCGAGCTCTGGCCATAAAGAAGAAACCCTAATTATTGATGTGCGCGAAAGAAATTAACTTACTGGTCCCAATTGTCCTGGCTCGATTAGGAAGTTAAGGTCATAAGAGCCTGGTCCCAAGTGTCCTGACTCGATTAGGAAGTCTATTGCCCTTAGTTAAGCTCCTAAGGGCCTGGTCCCAAGTGTCCTGGCTCACGAAGAGCCTGGTCCCAAGTGTCCTGGCTCGATTAGGAAGTCTATTGCCCTTAGTTAAGCTCCTAAGAGCCTGGTCCCAAGTGTCCTGGCTCACGAAGAGCCTGGTCCCAAGTGTCCTGGCTCAATTAGGAAGTCTATTGCCTTAGGTTAAGCTCCTAAGAGCCTGGTCCCAAGTGTCCTGGCTCACGAAGAGCCTGGTCCCAAGTGTCCTGGCTCGATTAGGAAGTCTATTGCCCTTAGTTAAGCTCCTAAGAGCCTGGTCCCAAGTGTCCTGGCTCACGAAGAGCCTGGTCCCAAGTGTCCTGGCTCGATTAGGAAGTCTATTGCCTTAGGTTAAGCTCCTAAGAGCCTGGTCCCAAGTGTCCTGGCTCACGAAGAGCCTGGTCCCAAGTGTCCTGGCTCGATTAGGAAGTCTATTGCCCTTAGTTAAGCTCCTAAGAGCCTGGTCCCAAGTGTCCTGGCTCACGAAGAGCCTGGTCCCAAGTGTCCTGGCTCGATTAGGAAGTCTATTGCCTTAGGTTAAGCTCCTAAGAGCCTGGTCCCAAGTGTCCTGGCTCACGAAGAGCCTGGTCCCAAGTGTCCCGGCTCGATTAGGAGACTATCATCTGGATGTTAAATTTCCTAAGAACCTCACGAAGAGGCTGTTCTTAAGCTTCCTAGATGAATCAGTAAGTGGGCTGAAGGTAAGTTCCTAACAACTAAGTCCGAATTAAAGTGGCCAATAATAATGAGTCCCTGCGAATTCATAGGTAAATAGTGACATGGAAGGTAAAAAGAAATGTAGCAGCAGATATTATGATCTTCTTCGCGTTCACAAGATTGGTTAAAACTCCGCCTATATCGGCTATATATGTTATAAGTCCGATTGCAAGGTTAGACTTGATTTGTTTAAATGATGGACATTTTAAAAAAAACTTCCCTAACCTTAGTTTGAAACAGTGACTCCATTTCCTCTTCCTCCTGCAGGAAGTAAATACAGAAGAATGTAAAAACAAAAGTTAACATTCAAACAGATAATGAATCGAAAACTGGATATTAATGTTTTGTAACATTGCATTCCTGGAAGTCTAAAAAGAGACCACCATAAATGAATTAAAAATAAACATGCTAATGTGGCCGAATTTTGACCAAATATGGTCTAAGCTCCCGTCTCCACCTCCCGTCTCCGCCTCCCCTCACCACCTCCCGTCAGCGGCCACCCAGACTTGACATTTTGGGAGGTCGTTCGCGAGGATCGACTGTCTGGGTTTCTCTAGACTTTTCTAGACTATAGCCTCGCCGGGAAATGTCGTAAAGCCTTACTAGCTGCGCCCGGTATGCGAGGATGGGTAGGCTAACTTTCAGTATTGTGACTATCAAGCATATCTAGATTGTTGTGTCAAATCAGGAGCCACAATCGGGGAAGGTCTCCGTCCCCGATTATGGCTTCTGGTCAAATTTTAAAAATTGTCCACTTTAAAGCTGAGCAAATCACATTGTCTACTTACTCTCTCTGTGACATCTAAAGTTTCATCCATTTGCACTGTTTCTTCGTGAGAAACCATCACACTGCCCCTATGCAGGGTGAAATAGGGCGGGAAGGATTCATCTGCCCCGGCCCAGTCGTAGACCTCCTGTAACATACAGAATAAAGACGGTTGTGCAACATGAGGAACAAGGTGAATAACTTAGCTTGGTAATGAGGTTGCTCCTGTATAGACTGGTCAACGTTAGTAAAACTTAAACTGAACGTTTCCATAAAAATGAATGTCGACACGCAAGACAACCGATTATTTTCACATGAAAACATGGGCCATAAACTCCCATGTTACTACAACTACATGTATACAACTAAGGCAATTTTAGTTACTGCGGCTTCTCACCTGGAAATGAGCTCCCGTTTGAAATCTCCTTTCCTGTGTCCCGTTTCGGGACCTGACCCGAATCACATTTCCCGACACCGGCTCTTCGTTCACCCTTGCTCTCCTTGCAGACCTTGCATCTTTCTCTTCAGTCTACAAAATCGTTTCAGGAAAAATAATTATTGTACTTAATGTAGCATATGGAATGTGGTTACAATTGAAGAAAACCGTTTTAAGGTCTATTTTATCTATTTTTTAATCTACCACAATGACTGAAACTAAGGAAGTGAATTAAAAGGAACCACTCGTGCAGGAAGGCTAACATCAAATGCACAACAATCTTCATTCAAGAAAAACTTACATCGTTATCCTCTAATTTTTGCTCCTCTCCTACCTTCTCTTTCTCCTTCTCCTCTCCTTCCCTTCTCTCGTTCGATTCATTTTGTTGTGCTTTCTGTTTGAAAATGCAGAGTCATTAATATCAGTGACATTTAATTTCTTCGTTGTCTGTTTTTTGAGCTACCTGAGGCAACTTGCCAGAACAGAACAAAAAAAAAATTAACAACTTATAAGTTCTTCAAAGACAATAGCTTCATGCTGGCCTTCAGATTAGATAAAGGAAATTACAGTTCTTCATGTGGTTTTTACTAAAGTGCCTATTGAATATTATTTGTCAATTTAGGTAAAAGTTTTACCAATGCCTGCAGACACAGGACATCCAAGCTACATCGTAATAACACGATGTAATTCTTTTGTAAATGGGGCGAGTGGACAACTATTCAATAATTCACAGACATTTTCTGCAAAATGGTTTCACGGAAAACGTATTAAACTTAGAGTAGCACAATAATTATAGAATGGTGTTAGAACGGAACAAACCGCTGTAAGGTCTATTTTATGTTATAAAAAGCTACCAAAATGATTAAAATTAAGAGGAGGGAAAGGAAGCACTCGTGCTAACAGGGAGGCTAACATCAAATGCCCAGCAAACAGTTTGTACAAAGTTGCATTAAACGGAAAAATTTATGGTCTTAAAACCGAAACACATCACCAACTACTTAACAAGCGCTTTTCCGAATTTTCCCGTGAAATCATTCACTTGTCAATCTTGTCACCGTCATTTGCATCCTATTGACTGCCCCTTTCTTTCTCTTTTTTTAAATTTAATTAATAACTACAACACAACGTACAATACTTACTGTAATTACAATACTAACATTTCTTACATTACTTACTAGCAAGTCATCTTCTTGCTCAGCCCTGTCTCTCCTGAAAGTTTCGAGTTTCTCCCTGCAAAATGGTAGTCAGAGATCATAGATATATATCATTTACTTTTTAGATTTAATTAACAGTTTTAGGCATTATATCATATTATAGGATTATTATGTCGTTATATCTCCAGAATTGTCTGTAAAATTAAATCTGTATACACGTACATTATGTCAAGGTTTTCTGAGGCAACTTTTCTACCTTCAGATTTATCATTAATTTGAAAAATAATGAGCAAACCTACCTTTGTATAGACAGCACTTTAAGCATATCTGTTGCTTTCTCTAATGCCGTCGCCAGCCTGTCTTCAATATTTGTTGCAGTGATACTGCTATCTACGGTAACATATACACATCTTTGTTGGTTTATAATAATTATGAAAAACTCTTTTTGTCTATGTTACACTGGCGGAAAATTGGTTTCAGTTTAAATCCCTCAGAAACTGGTCGAGATTCGGAGAGGGAGTACCTTTACTTTGCAGAAATTAAGTATGGAAAGTATGTATTCCATGCAATTTCTATTCAATTTCACCCTGCTAACCACCAGTACCCAGGCAATTACTCTTATTAAGTATTACAGAAATACTGTATTTCGACCCGGCATGAACATCGCAATTTAACTGACAGATTAAAACAACCCAACAAAAGCTAAGTAAACCAAAATTTGGAAAGAACAATGGTAGAAACGCTTTACGAGCATCCTGGTATATTATAATGTCATACTTTTAGAGAGTAAGAAGACGAGACGATATCTACACGCTGCATTCAGAGCTCTCAAACAATCCATTACCTTCAATACCATCTAGCAATGTTGGTTTCCACATTGAGGAACTGGAAGGAACGATGACCAGTACGGCATCGCTGGTGTAGCGTACACCGAACATGTTGCAAACTGTGAAGGATAGAAATAACAGTAATTGACGATAGTTCTGTTAACCTTTGGTTAATTATTTTTCTCCTTTGATGTTACACAGTGACATGTAAGAAAACACAGCAGTTGTCGATGAACTATAACTTCTAAACAAGTATTCAATAAATTTATTCAAAATTCTTAAAGCATTGTGGAACGAAACACTCCACACTCTTTTATTTGTTAATTGATGATAACTGATGAATTTACAACTTACCTCGCCTTCCATCTGTGGAGGATGTCTCTCCAGGCCAGTAGAACAAACCCTTTCCATGGTATTGCGCCGATAGCCATCTTAGAGCCCTTCAAGTAACCAATTCAATGTACTGAATTATCAGTGGTGACTACTGGGTATAATATTATAACATTGTCCTTTCATGATGACAATTTTAACATTGAGATGCATCAAAGTTTTTGACATAAAGTCCGGCTAAATCGATGGTGCCGCCCGGGACATCTACAGTAGTGAACCCGGGTGTCCAGTCTTTAGTTCCATCTTTACTACAACAGC
This sequence comes from Orbicella faveolata, assembly GCF_042242905.1. Taxonomy (NCBI): domain Eukaryota; kingdom Metazoa; phylum Cnidaria; class Anthozoa; order Scleractinia; family Merulinidae; genus Orbicella; species Orbicella faveolata. Next base: position 20,304,559 of record NW_028301536.1, on the reverse strand, counting down.
CTTCTCAACCGACTCAATAAAGGCATGTTAGCATTGATACACTCCATGCACATGTATACCTCACAATCCCCTCCCTTACTCCAGCGTTTTCCTTTCTGGGGTTGAGTAGGACTATGCAGATAGCCATCGTAAGCGTCCGCGCCTGCCAGCAAAGCTGAAAGGCAAATATAAAATGCTTTTAAGTCGTGCTTTTGAAAACTTTTTTTAACTGATAAGGTTATTATTAACAGCTGCCGGTCAACTGGACCAGAGTGCACTTCACGCGTTTGCCATTGCTTTTGTTCCTTGCTTTGTTGGTTGTGATTGGTTATTTTGTATGTGTGGGTGTTTGTGGTATAAAATCGTGAAAAGCTTTATTAGCTTTGCAGTGGATCAGAGATCTAAACCTGAAGAAAATAACATTGAGCTCCTATCTTTGTACTCTTTTCACGTTTATCGCGATTCCGCTTCCTTTCCTGCAACTATCAGAGGTGCTTTATATTATGCCGAAGTTCCCCAAAATTTCGGTTGGAAGTCATATGAAAGGTCCGTTTCGGTTCCTTAAGATCGCAGAATTCGTGACCCCTTTGGAGGTGGCCCACTTTGACCATTCGGACCGGCCCGACCGAAATTCCCCTCTCCAGTTTGGCAAACCAGTTCGTTGCCCCACTTTGCTTCACTTATGCATGCAGGGAATTATGAAAAGGAATAAAAATGGTCAGAGCCATTCCTCCTACTTGGCCAGGTTTGATCGGAAAATGTTTTGTTCCATATTGCTCGCGATAATGAAAGTCCCCCCCAGAAGTCTTTGCGAGCTCTTTATTACAACTACCAGCAATCTGTGCGTGTGCATACTTGCTTTCACGCACTTGGATAAAGTCCTAATAATTGTACAAATTACATGTACGCTCACATTCCTGGGTGCAAATTACGCTCACATTCTTGGGTGCAAAAGATGACTGAGTAATTTGTCATCAGTGATATTAGACAAGCGACTGCTGGCAAGCCCTTGTTACCTACCTCGTCGAAAGAGTGAACAAGGAAACTTGGCAGGGAAGTGTTCTCTCCTCTGCAGGAGGCCAACAAACGTTCTTCGCAGCGCACCACCTCATTCGTACGAGAAGGTAAGTTGGACTCCTCTTCCGAAATAAAGAAAGAAAGCAAAGCAAATTGCATTCAGAATTCTTCTCTTTAAGGACTTTCCAGTTTATTTACTTTTCACAAATGTAGGAAGCTTCCTACTGTACCTAAGCTTAATGTTTGTGTTAATCTGTGCATTCATTAATTTAAGCTTACCTCCCAAGCCATGAGGTGACATGTCTCCAGCCACGGTTCCAACTGTTTTACAAAATTATAATTAATTAGAGTAGAACGCAACATAGGTTTAACGCTGGTCTGACCAGAACCTTGCAACTGAAACAAGTATCTATTATATCTTGTGGTTTCCTTGTGTAAATCATAGTAAGCTTGTGTAAGTTGGATCGCGACCTGTCAATATGTGTATGTGGACCGTCTACAAAAGTCCACCCTTTTCTACAACATTTTGAAGACTGTACAAGAACTTGATAAACATGTACATTGTAATAATTATTTCTACATTTTGCTTCTGTATATCTGGACCAAAATATAAAAATAATAGCTATTAGGTATGACTTTCAAGGCTAAGAACACATCTTGCGTTTCTATTATATCAACAAATCATATTTGTTATATGGCTCAATTCTGATTGGTTCCCTAAGCCCTCCGAATTTTTCAATACGAACCGCTAAGATGGACTGTTTGCGAATTAATTTTGGCCAATTGCTATTCCAGTTCATTGCACAATTTAATCAGTTTTTTGTTAAGGAGCAATCTTTTTACATTCATGTACAAAAAGCTATTTGACAACATAAATAAATACCTATCGCGTGTGCCTTCACTGAGAATGGAATGCAGAGACGCTTTTGGTGGACGATCAGTCGGTAAAGGGCAACAATGGTGTTAGGTTACCAAATACAATCATTTGATATTTAATTTATTTCCTGTATTCAAGGTTTGATTTAGCTGTATCAAAATCAATTGATTAAAGGAATTAATCAAGACCATCAATGGTTGCCAAGTGAAAAAATGTCTGTAGACATGTTTTTAAAAACCACGCAGATAGATAATTACATTTATATCATATGTTCAAAACCAACTGGATGCTTTCCCTGACATGAATGTCTGAATATAAAAGTCACAGTAACAGCATAAATTAATATACTTTAAAGTATACATGTACATTCGATAGAATATTGCATAATCACCACGCAATAAACACAATGTAATGAGTTGTACCTTTGTTGCCTTCACTGTAGAATGGTGTGCCAAGGAAACCTACGGACATTAACTGGTTTAAACCTTTACACAAATTACAATGCATGTTTGAAAGCCATAATAAGCAACAGAAGAAGCTGAGGCAGTCAGTTAAAGAAAGAAAAAAATTCCATTTTGCCATTATTCTACTTTAAATTTGATTTCAATTGACAAACACCTGCCCTCTAATTCAGTGTTGTACACAAACAAAGCCAATGTTGAAGATACACGTAGGAATCCATCGTTGCTGGGATCTTTTCATTGTCTATGTTGACTGTAAATAGCTGAACTCTTGTTGTTGTTGACTACATGTACTGACAGTCATTAAGTGACTTTTACTCGTGTTTAGTGAGTATTGAAATTATCATTATCATTATTATTAGAGTTTTGTAGACTGCCCGATTGTTGTATAAATCAGCGTGTTCTATTTTGTGTAGATTGACACCAACAAAAAGGCATACATTGACTCCAGCTAGTGTGTGATTTTGTGATTTTTTGCCTCCTAAAATTCAATTGTGAAGGATAAATTCTCTAGACCAGCTGCAAAACCCACTAGCCCTAATCAGACATGACATTTTTCGCACACTAACCATGCTGTCAGTGTAATAGAAATGTGAACGTTTAACCACTCTGTACAACAAGTTGATGTTACAGTACATTTTAAGTATTATTTTCTGTATTGTGGTTGTTGTTTCTGGTTTTCTGAGGCAAAATATAAATAAATCTACATTGTAATAAAATATCATTACAGTGTACAATGTAGCTATGCTAAGTGATATGCATTTTGTAATTTCATTTATGTACATTATGCTGCATGCACGTACCTGCTGTAGAAAGGGATCTTGAGTTTGTGCTGGAATTTGTTCTTTCAGCAGCCCTGGCTGCTGAAGAATTATTTTCTTGCTGTGCTGAATGAATAAAGACACTTGTGTAATAAATGCGTGCTTTCAGTATGAAATGCCCTGTCTTTAATCCTTTTAAGTTAACTAACTTAAGCAAGAGGACTATAATATAAAATGCGATGAAATGAATATCGTTTAGTATCTCTAAAATCATGGAAATCATAGTGATGCAGTGAGCAAAGAAAGAATTTTCCAGTATCTCAGGTACAGCTGAACTCTCCATATGGACAGTTTCCTCTATACCGAAAATTCTCATACATGTACATTGCCTTTTAAAAAAAGTTCTATTCTATGGACCCTCTCAAAAATGGACAACAGACACCAAATCTCGGCCCTAGGAAGCCAATTCCAAAACATGGACACTTGATCAATCAGTGATACCAGTGATTGACATGTCACTTTTAAGCCTGATTTTAGTTACTAAACACACTAAACTGTCAGTGGAGACTTTAAAGTGATGTCAGCATAGTGACCTTTCCAATGCAGACAGTTCTCTAATACGGACTCTCTGCTCTGTCCCTTCGGTGTCCATATTAGAGAACTTTGACTCTACAGTGAATTTCAACGTCAGAGTAGTGGATTCCACTTTTTCAATAAGATAATAGTCAGAAAATGACTTTGGACTGGTACAGCCCAGGCTGATCTGACACAGTTGACATTGATTGTTTAACAAGTGAAAAAGGGACCAATGGGTGACATGGGAGTCAATGGGCTGAGCTCAGGCAATTTGCCAGATGAGTGTCCAGGTTGTCTTGTGGACGGCCTATTCTTAAAGAAAATCATTGTTCATATGTTGCCTTATAAATGTCCATTTGAGCAGACACTAGTGCACATTTTGGACACCCACTTTTCAAATCCTGGATAAAAGCCTGGATGGGCTAATTAAAAAAATGAGTTACCTTGAATTTGGTCCAGTACTATGACAGAATTCTCAAATGGACTTTGTTGTAAATCGGCATCTGTAGTTGTGGAAGACAATGTTAGCAGTTGTATCCCATTCCCATGGCAACCAATTTGTATGTAAATGTTTGCAGTTTTAACAGTGCAGTAGAACCCCGGTAACTCAAACTCAGATGACTTGAATTCCTGCTAACTCGAACCAAGTCCCATTTCATTGGATTTGTCCCCACTTTTCAGTCATTTCAACTTGGTTAACTCAAACTCTGATAACTCGAATTCCCCGCTAACTCGAACCAAATTTCATTGCCCTTGATAAAAATTTACCCTGATAACTCGAATCCTGGTTCATGTAACTTAACAGGGATGTCATCCCATTTGGTTTTCTTGTCCTGTAATTGGTAAACACACTCAAATCTAACACAGCAGCAATTTGATATTAATTAGTGACAGTCATTTCCCGATCCTATGAGTCATACTGGATGCGGTACCTTTAGCTGTCACTGTATACTGAAGTGCTGAAAAACTCGGCAAAATATCAATTTTTAACATGGCAAGTTGGATATTCAATTGACCCTGAAAAATGGAGTCCCCGCCAACTCGAACTGTTTTTCATATCCCTACCGGGGTTTTACTGTAATGTGATTGTTTTAGTCTGTCCTTACAGTATATTCACTTTTAATATTTTGTGAGCTCGCAGCAGCACACATAAGTTGTGGTGTCACAATTCTTTCTGATGATTGTATCAGCACTGCAGGCAACAAAATCTATAGAGTCAATGAAAAGAGATCCATTATCATGTAAATGACATGATATTTTAAATAATAGGGTATGAAAATAGTCTTTCCTTATTGGATCTTATTTAATGCCAGTATTTATATTTCATGGATTGATTGATTAATTTATTTTCTCGAAACACACACGAACATATAGTCATGGGCATTACAACTTGGTACAACTTACCATCTTCAATGGTCAGTTGGATTACAGGATTTACATTTGAGTGACCAGTGGGAAGAGATGAAGTAGGTGTCCATGCTCCTATTGAAACCCGTGTAACAAGAGAAATATAATTTGATTTTGAAATTCATCCGTATTTTCTGCAAAGAATAGTTGCAGTAATTTTCTACAGCTTTACCCACTTGCAAATAAGATCAAAAGGGAAAAAAGGCAAGACTAGTAAGAATGGAGTGTTAGTCCTCCATACTGAATTTAAGCACATCAAATGTACATGTAGGGAAAACGAAATTCTCTCACCCTGAGATGTATCAGTTCTTGGTGATACTGTGGAATCTGAAATAGATTAAGACAGGATTCAAGAATTCCCTCAAAGGAATTTTAAAAGCATTTGTTTTTAAGCTAGTGGTACTTTGAAATTTTTATTAATAATATAGGTGTCTTTGATGGTATGGTTTCATTTTCAGATTTAGGGCATAGCTATTTTTTATGTCTTCGGCTGGTAGAGATGTCCAATTTTCTGGCCTAATATGTGTGAGGATTATAAGACTGAAGTGGGATTTGATAGTGTCCAGCTTTTTTTTATTTTTGCACTGGCCTTTGGGTATGATTACAGTTCACAATTTTTTTTTACATTCCAACAGGTATTGGTCAGGACTACATGGGTCTACACATGCTATTGTTCTATCCCATAAAAATCTTTGCTTTCAGAAAGCTCGATTCTTCCTTCCCTTTATTAAATTTTCCGCTCTTGACTCACCATTGTCAGTCTCCAGGGTCCCGGATTGAGCTAAGGATGTAAGATACTGTCTTGTTGAATCTGGTGAAAGAAATAATATATTTTTAGTTAATTCCTGGTTTTGATAACCATTGGGAAAAATTGAATTGCCTTTGAAAGCACAGTAAAACCCAATTAAGACAACCCAGAATTTCATGTTGTTATTCCTTGTATACCAGTAACACATTTAAGTTTTATAAAAATTAAGAAATGTACACCCTGATTTTAATTTCCTGATGGACTTTCTTTGGTTTTGCTTAGTGGAATAAATACCTGTTCAAAGTTTTAGAGTTGATTGGTCATTACAGTGCTGGAAACTAAATGATGCCATTTACGAGATGCCTCCTTAGGATCTTTTTTTGTATCCTCGTTTTTATTGTCAACTGTTAACCCACCTTAGAAATAGTGGGCTTGCACTTAATTACAACACTATCATTATCCCACAGGGGGGCTGAATCAAATTATCAATTGAAATCGTCTTATCTGGGGCAGATACTGGATTATAGGTACGGGGGTTCGAGATATGGACTTGTTCTAATGCCCCACTTTTTAGTTTAGGATGTAACATCAAACCCTCTAAACCTGCCCCATCCCCCTTAGATCTGCCCAGCTTATACATGAACAATATACATAGGTACACGTAGGTATATGTGGGTTGTAGGTATATTCGTTCATACTTAAAGGTGCATGTTAGTGATTGCTTTTTGCTTCAGAACTATTTTAGCAATGTTCCGGTCTAGGAAATATCCATTAAGTACTACCCCCACAGAAGGGATTGGAATTTCCTGGGTGGTGGAGGGTTCTGTTAGACCAAAAAATTTAAAGAAATGTGTGAAGCTTTATTGAAATTTCCAGAGGGGCAGGGTGGTCTTAGAAAAAATCCCATCTGTGGGGAGGTAAGGATTTTTTCTGGAATGTCATTGGCAATTAAGATATTCTCAACTTCTTTTACTTACATCCATCTCTAGGTAGAGGCAACCTTGGAGGGACACCAGCATTACCAGGAACTGGAGGCATTGTATTGTTAGAATTATCCTGAGCCTGGACTAAAGACACAGGAACTATGGCAGATGGGTCAGTTCTAGAATTAGGACCCCCTGTGAAAATGAAAGCCAGTTAAAGATTTTGAGGGTTTGGATTATATATTCTGCTACTGGAAATGATAAAACCCTGGCAAGATGTACTAATTGTCTCAATGTAGACTTAACCGAAGCTGTTACCGTGGCTCTGCAGTGTGATAAAAAGAGAACAAGAACAAATCTTAGAGCTTTCATTTGATGAACTAAATTTTTAAAGAAAGAAACAGTTGTTGTACATATGTAAAATATATAGACAAACTTTATTTACCCTCACAAAGTCTACTGGGGCTGAGCAAACAACTGGAACAAATAATTAAAATTGAACATAACATTGTCAAGAATCCCAACTGGCCGGAGTCAAATCAGTTGACTATTTACAAGGGGGCGAGTATTTGAACTCGGGACTGCCATGAAACAAATCCAGATAGTGGTCGGAGCGGGAATCGAGCCCAAGACCGCTGGATTACGAGCCCGACGCGCTCACCACTCAGTCACGCTGTCTACGTAAATGTCAAATGCCATATGTCTTTATAGTACCTCCATTTTCATCATCACTCTTAAGAAGAATGTACACCCTTTTGGATGATCCTCCACTGAATTTGTGCAATAAAGTCGATGCATCAGGTATATTTTTGACAACCCTCGTCAAGACACTGCCTCTGCTGCCAGACTTGTACAGGCGAATTCTGCCAAACAATGATAGAAGAAAGCTGAAATCTAACATTGTTTTTTCCTTCGCTTACTTCGCTGTCCCTTTCGCGGAACCGCGCTGGCGCGCTAGCTACCTAAATGCCGGGAGATTACTGTAATTCAGTCGGCCGCCGACGAATCTGATTTTCCATACTTCACTCGATTGTAGTAACGAAAGATGCATTCCATTATGTTTATTTAGCTGTAGTTAGAGCCTACCTTCTAAAGTCAGCTTCCCCTAACTCAGTAAAATTCTGACGCACTAAATCGCGCATTTGCCTTTCGGTAAATTTCTTGCCGAACTCGATTTCTTTCACTCTGCCATCACGGTTCAGTTGATCCCAAGGTTTTCCTCGTGGGATTGCCTTGGGAAGTTCCCTCAACCATACAAAAGTACGTGACGATTTCGGTCCAGTAACTGCCCTCGCCGGGGAAGGAGACCTAGATCTCTCACTTGCCGAGCTAGATTCCGCCATTGTTAGAAAGTAAACTGAGGTGGGGACGCTGAAATTTTATACCGGCTCGTTACACGCTGTGAAGAACAATGCGTCCGTATATGTTTCAGTTTTATTTGAAGTTTACCGCCTTCTGTCAAACCTGTAAAACCGTCGGATTAAAACAGTCTTTAAAAACGCACTGATTACATACTTTCTCGAGAAATTGAACCATTCGCGGATGTGGGAAAAAAGGTAGATCGTGGATCAGCTGTAACCACTTTGAAAATAATACTGTAATAGCGTTCATACCAAGAAACAAACTTTGTGAAAAATCGATATCTTGGCCCCCGAAAGGTCCCAAAATATTCGGTTATTTCCTTCCTTGTTGCAAAACTCGATCCCTTAATCTAGTACAAGTGTATCAAAATTGAAAATTAAATAATTTTGTTGAGTTGTTGTTGATTTCTATATATCTTTATTTTCAGGGGAATCTAATCCAAAAGTCAATCGAACACCAATCGTTCGTTTGAGTTCGGTTTTGCCGTTAGTTCGATTATCGGACTAATCGAACCAAATCGAACCAAATCGAATTCGATTTTGCCCTCCAATGGATCCTCGTTAAAGGATTTAACAATTACAAGGCTTGGAAAAGCCCTGTATTGTTATTTCTTGTCACTACCTCCCTGAGTCAGGATCGGGTAATTCCTTGGATGTGGTAGCCGTTTCTCGGGCTCCCTTTCCGGAATCGAACCCTAATTCTCCGTCACCCGTTGCAACCATGGTAAGCCACTACCTTACTATCGACAGTTGATAGGGCACAAATTTGAATGAAACATCGCCAACGCAAGGCCGTGCGATTCGATCAGTTACTATGAATCCTCAAATAACCGGGCAGTACCTAGCCTGAATTTCAGCCGCCGCCTCCGCCAGCTAAGTCACTCGGGGAGAAGGGCGACGCCGCTCTCCCCGAGTGACTTAGCGAGTGGAGGAGGCGGCTGAAATTCAGGCTAGGCAGAACCCGCATTGGTTTTTAATCTAATACATCCCCTCCAGAGGTCGGGAGTTTTCGCATGTATTAGCTCTACAATTAATACGGTTATCCAATTAGTAATGGTACATTCAAATAAACGATAACTGATTTAATGAGCCATTCGAAGTTTCACAGTACAAGTGCTTATACTTAGACATGCATGGCTTAATCTTTGAGACAAGCATATGACTACTGACAGGATCAACCAGTTAACTATCCCTCAGGGAACCAGACGGGAACCCTTTTGCGTCTGCTTCCTTTCAAAGGATGCTGGCATTCCACCGACAATCTGAACTGGGAATCCTCTCGGCCATGGAAGACGCACCAGGCGTTCGACCCTGTCCGACGGAAACCGCCTCTCTCTTTGCCACGTCTTTCCACTACTTCACTCTAGTAAGCTTCAGACATACCAGTGGGACTGCCAATTCCACGGAATGCCAAGAAGAAACATCAGGGAAGAATGATTCTTCCGAATGTAAGACATCTATTCTTGGCCAAAGGCCATCAGGTACAACATCCATCCGTTCTCTCGTTGTCTCAACCTACCCCTAGCCTTCTTTCGGAGCATTTTGTTTCTCGTTTTCAAGGTAACAAACAGCTTGTTAACCACTTCATTCTGAGTTGTCGTCGTGTGACGTGTAAACGGTTAGGAATCCGAATATTCTTTCTTTGTAAACCCGTACTATAAAACGAACTAAAATTGATGAATCCAGAAACCTTTATGGATCTGTAAAAATCTACTATAGTGTAAACCTAGTCAAAGACAGCTAAAAATTATTCCCGTCCCCCGCCTCCGGCTAGGAACTGATCAAGGAACACTGAAGGATCACTCCTGGGTCTTGTACGTACTGGCTGTGAAATATAAAGGACAAGAAACAAAATAAATTATTTTATCTAGCTAATTAATAACCACTCTGCCGAAGGTGGACTATAGTTTGATGCACAAAGTGACGGGGTCGGCCACCCTAAACGAGTGAGGATCATAGATGCTTGAAAACAATTACCGTGACTTTAACATTCCCGCATCGTGCAACGAACGCGTGCATCATGAAATCTCTCGTAGTAAATGACCCACAGTTGAGACAATGCCTATCCAAGTTGTAATACACTTAAACGTTATTTTTGAATTATGCCTTTTGCTTGTTCCAGTTTAACTTGAAAGTATTTTAATAACGTGTTTTGAAGGTGAATTTGAGAACGCTTGAATCGCAAAATTTAATGCCCTTTTTTCATATTTGGCTACTGAAATGGCTAAAAGAAGACCCTGCCGCGAATACAGTCTCACCAAATTCGCGAGCTTACGTACCCGCGAAATTAAGTAAATAAAATAAATAAAATTTTTATATGGCGCCAATACCCTATTGTTCAAAGGCGCTTTACAATATCAGAGAAAATCTAAAAAATTTATCAAACATTAAAAAGAGTAGTCTAAAATGAATAATAAAAGGCTCTTTTAAAAAGAAACGCTTTGAGTCTATTTTTAAAGATGGCCAAAGATGAACTATTACTTATTTTAAAACCGACAAGTTTGACAACCTGGTTATATCACAAAATACAATCCTGTAGTAAGCATGTTGTAAATAAGTTAGGGACTGGAGCTGGTTTGACCTGCGAGGTCTGAGTCGAGTTTCGTGATTGACACTAGAAAAACGTGTGCAGACAAGGAATCGGAGAGAACTGAAAGGAGTCTAGCGTGGACATTGATCTATCTCTGTATTAAGGAAAATATCTATCGGAACACGGAATTAACTCTTAGAACAACATTGTCATATCTCGGAATCTATCAAAGGATCAAAATAAAGAGTATGGATCGATACAACAAAGCACTTGGGGCACCTTTTACTACGAAACAGCCAAGTACCGGCCCCCTAAATAATCCCTATTAACGAGCACGTATATAGCTTTAAAACCTAAGCCAAAGTTCACCCTCGAGGATGACGAAGTCCTGGTCCAATACGATGCCTCCAAACAAGTTACAAAAGTTACTCTGGATGACACCATTGACCGCATCATTGAAGAAATCTATACGCACAATAAGTTCTTAACTGAGTATTTTCAAACGCCTTCTTTGCAATGTCACTAAAAACGCAGTGTTCAGTTCTAACGGTCGCCTCTACGAACAAAATGATGGATGCGGTATGGAAAATCTTTTATCCCCTGTCCTCTCAAATCTATATCATAATGGCTAAATGGGAGTGCGACAATGTTCGACCCTTTCCTAAACGATTCTACTACCAGTATGCTGATGATTGTTTCTCCAAGAGGACAAATGACAAACCTGGTGATCTGCTTCAGCGTCTGAACAGTTACCATGCTAACCGGCATCGTTTTCACTAATGAGCAAACGCTGTTTTAGCGCAAACACTTATTTAAGAAATAGAAAACACGTATGTACAGTGTTTATTTTGAGTTGTAGTATAAAGCTGCTAGCGTTCTATCACGAATGCCGTTCTCTGATTGGCTACGCTACTCACTATCCATTCTGTGATAGATAGTGAATAGCGTAGCAGTGCGCGCTCCTTAACAAAATGACGACCCCTTCTTTGCGTTTTCGAGGTCTGTGAAGAGTATTTAGCTAAAGTTTTGAACGACTAGTAGATTTATACTAAAACAATTAGATTATTCGCTCTCGATTTCTATGCGCCCTCGTCAACTATTTAAACAATAGAGTGTTTCTCTCGAGGAACTATCGGCTCATAGTTGCCCCGCGGAAATGTGAATATTTAAAACGAATATTTAAAACGAAGCTTCGACGGCAAATATGCTAGTTTTAAGAACATCAAATTTCCGCGGGGTAACTATCATACTGATAGTTCCGAGACATAAACGATCTATTATCTTTATTGTTCTACACTAAATTTTCTTCCGCGCGCCAGTGCAAAAGTCAGATTGAATTATTTTCAACATTTTTAGACGAAAGCCGTGAAAGCCAAATGTACAATTTGAAAAAAGAAAACAAGCAAAAACCCTCTTAATACAAATTCAATTGTTTCTTTTCTATAAGCCCACTTGTTTAAAGAACTATTTTCACGGACGAGTACAATTCAACCGGGTATTTTCCTCGGACGGGCACCAAGGGCTGATAGTGTCTCTACGCGCGGCTGAACATTATCGCATCACGTGATCAATTTAAACCAATAAGAATCTGAGAAAATTTAGTGGTGAACTATAACGCGCGATAGAAATCTAAACACGCGTGGAAGTTTGGGATAACGAGAAATGCTATGGGAACACGAGTCGCAGGTGAGTGTTTCAACAGCTTTTTCAAGTTCTCCCAAACTTTCACGAGTATTACTATAACTCGACCGAAACACGGAGAACATGTATTCTACAGTCGAATCTCCCGGAAGCGACCAGCTAAAATGTCAAGCCTTGGAGGTTGCTTAAAGGAGGTGGTCGCTTATGAGAACTTAGACTATATTGAATAAAAATTTTTCCTCGTAAGAATATGGTAACTGCCGAGACTTACCCTGTTTTATTCATATGAAAAGTCAATTTCGAGATAAAAAACCCGATTTTTCCCATTGAGAAATTTCAGTCTCTTGTGCTATCCAGGTATACGATAACTTCACAACATCTTATCCAATTTCTTCTACTATCTGTCAAGTGGTCGCTCACGGGAGGTAAAAAACAAAAGAAAATTTCAAACTTTTAGATCTAAAAGTGGTCGCACTCACTTACGAGAGGTGGTCGCTTACAAGAGGTGGTCGCTTACAAGAGGTTCTAAATATAGTGATTTGACTGGGAAACTATGGGTATTTTGGAAAACTGGTCGCTGAGGAGAGGTGGTCGCTTACGAGAGGTGGTCGCAGCCGGAGGTTCGACTGTATTACTTTTAGAATACACCGCGAGGAAAAAAAAGGAAAACAACTTGTTAGCTTGATTATCAAATTGTAAATTCTCTTTGCTCGCGCCATCATTGCGTGGACAGCTCGCACTAGTTCTTTGTCTCTATCGAGTCATGGAAACACGATTTTTAACCAATCGTACTTTCTTAGGACTGTTTTCTAAATGGTTTCCACGGTAATGATGATCGCGCGCACAATCAAACTTCAGAAATCTAACAAAGCGTTCTGTCATTATAGGAGCACTCTCACTAAAACAAAAAAATCAGGACCCCGCCCTTAACAGTATTTATTAAAGAGATACGAGTGTTTTACTGGAAAATACACAACTCGTAAAATTCACATACAACTACTTCCGGGAAAAGAGTGGCGTGTTTTCCATATCTTCACTAGTGAGGATTTCGTTCACTTCATTTCACTCTTTTTCAGCCATTTTGTGGTATAGTAAGTTTATGCATACAATAACATAAAATTTACGGTGACTTGAAGATATGAATTTAATTTTCTCGTATTAAAAACAATATTTCATTCACTCGCTTCCCAGCACCAAGCAACGGAGTGCTATTATTCACAAGTGGACTGCCCGCTTGGTTGTGGCATCAACGTACCAAGGTAAGAACTTAATTTTGTCTTCTGACCATAACAAGGTCTGAAAAGGAATACGCACCATACGCATCTCGTCAGTTCCTAACACTATAAACAATAAAGTGTTTCTGTCGAAGAACTATCGGCTTATAGTTGCAACTCGGAAATTTGATGTTCTTAAAACAAATATTGCGCGAGAAGCGAAGCTAATCCTTTCGGTATGTATGCGATCCATTCGGGGACTTGTCTCTCCAGACTCTCCACAGATGAATAATATGGAGAAAATCGTAGTGAAGTACAATACGTTTTCTTATGTTACTCGAGATTCTAGAATTCCCTTAATCGATGAAGGTAATTTTTGCCTAGAGGCCTAAGACTTACATAACCCATTTATGATGAGTGACCTTTACATGTGTTTTTCAGAGCTCATGTCAGTTTACATCAGCACTCGTGCCCGATGAAGGCATCGAAATGCCTTGTTCCGGGGTGCAAAGCAATGACTTTAAGGAAGGACATGAGGACCCATCTATATGATGCTGCCAGGTCGCACTTTGATTTACAGCATGGCGAAAGGCAAAGATTGTTGGCAATGATAAAAACACAGGTAAGGAGTTAAATTGGCATTAATTAAAAAACATGATTAACAGTAACAGTAAAATTACTGGAAAAAAAACGTAATAACAACATACAAATACTTGTGCAGGAAACTCATAAGGAAGAGGTGAATGAGAAGGAAGAGATGGTTATGTCCTTCTCGTGGCACATCGAAAACTTCCATGCGCATTTCGCTGCTTTGATGGAAGAGAGATCAGATCCACTAACAAGCGGACAGTTCAGAGAAAATGGATACACGTGGAGAGCGATTTTGACGAAGGACCTCAATTTGTTTCTCCAGCTGGAGAGTGCTACCTTTCCAGCTACAGTCGAGATAAGGTGAGCAGATCTTCCGAAACAGTAGCGCTGTATCTTTCATTTATTATTGTGCACAATAATACCACTGAATAAAAATCACAGCGGTGTGATATCATAAAAAAAAGTTTGCACATTCTGTAAAAGGAATATTTAAAATCTTTCTACGTTAAAAAAAAATTGTCCAACAATATGGACTAGCATCCCACCCAGGCGGGGGGAGTAGAAATACTCCTAGTCGCTTCATGCTATAGAAACCGGGATAAGCACGGGCCTGATGGGCCACTTAGCCCGTATGTAGACGTTACCTTAACATAAAAGCTAATGGTAATTTAAACCCTTTTTTTTAACACAGAATGGTGCTATCGCCTGGAAATGAAAACGAAACAGTTTTCATTCTGCAACCAACAACGCTGAAGGAAGGCGAGATGTGGGGTCGCCACCTGTCCAACTTGAACAAATGGGTGGATGGCGACGGGAACATTTCAGTAAAGTTTATTATTTTTTATATGTACCTTTGATTTTACAATCACCTTTAACCAAGAGACCATGATCTAAGAGAACACATCCCCCCATACATGGGCCTCTTCCAATGATAATCTTTTTCAATCTAATTTTAGCGCTTGGTCAAACTGCCAAGCTATTTTAGGAAAGACACCCGATTGGCCAATTTAACTGAAGTAATATCACTGAAGGTTTAATTTTAACAGTTAATCAAATATGCAAAAACTTACACCTGTATCTTTGGACCGCAGTTCATAAAGACAGAGGGAGAAAAATTCTAACTGTCTGGCACTTTAAAAGAGCTTTCCAAAGATATCTTATTCGCTTTAGGCCGTTCAGTACTACAGCGCCTAATGTGAATCAGTCAGGCAGAGAAATTACAAGATTACTAATTTTTGAAGTATACTGAGGATAAATACATAGAAGATAATTTTCCTGCCCAACACTTTGAAAATGCTTTTCAAAGAGGCCTCTCACGATACAAACGATGGGGTAGTTCCAGAGAAACTGCACGATTTTTTCGCTGTGGACATCCAAACTCTGGTAAACATTACACAACACTTTCGAAATTAATTATGCAAAAATTTGCATCGGTGTTTTCGGAGCGAAAGTTCTAACAAACTGAAAACAACTATTTTAGCTGTCCTGAGCTTTATAAAACCTTTCAAAAGAGATGTTTTTCAATTTAATCCGTTCAGTACGTTTCGAAAAACGACCTTCGAATGTGTTTAGAATGCAGTTCTTGTCAGCAGCCACGGCATGGCACCTCATGTGAATTAGTCATGCAGAGAAAAGACACGACTTATGTTTGAAGTAGACTTAGGATTAACACATTGAAGATAATTTTCCTGCCCGGCACTTTGAAAAGGCTTTCCTAGGACAACTCTTTTGATCCAAACGTTGCGGTAGGTTTGGAGAAGCAGCTTTTCTTGCCGTGGACATGCAAACCTGGTAGATATTACACCACGGATCCTAAATTAAATATGTATACGTTTGCACCAGTTTTTTTCGGAGCAAAAGTTTTCACAAACGCGAAACAAATATTTTGGCTGTCTTGGGCTTTGAAATAACTTTCGAAAGAGACAGTTTTCGCATCAATCCGTTCGGTACTTTCCGAGAAATGACTTTCAAGCGGGTTAGAAATTTGAGTCTTGGCGCTTTGTGTTAATCATTCATACAGGGGAATGACGTGACTTCTATTAATTGTTTAACTTTGGAGAAGCATGTATAATTTTCCTGCCTTGTGAGCGCTTTGAAAATATTTCCAATGCTAACAGTATGGTATACATGTAGTTTATCTTAACCTCCCAGATTTTCAATTTCGTATTTTCTATAGTAGTCGCGACCCGATGACACTTGGCCATTGCCTGCGCGATCTTTGACAGCGTGATGCGAAGCTTAAAAGAGATCGAAAAAGATTATCATAAGGCAGGGGCACCCAACGACCGTTTTCTCTCGAATGCTGTTAGATGCTGTTTTAGGCTATCTGGAGTACTTTTAAAGCTCTGTAGGTTAATTTTAGGTTGCACTAAAAAAATTTTATCTGTTCGGATATTCTAGGGGAACTTGAGTATTCTCGAATTTATTAGGGCTTTTTTGTCCATTTCCCGAAAACCTTAGGTCTTATCGCCTTTCCGCAAATGATAGCTGACCTTTTTTCGCTACTCAAAACGACATTTTCAACAGTCCGAAAACAACAGACATTAAATTTCTCATATCACGAAAGTTCGAGGTGCCAATTCTCTCAAGAAAATCAGAGGGGATTAAAGGCCTTCCGAACAGATAATTTACCGAAACGATCCGTTGGGTGCCCCTGATAAGGCACGGGGATGTTTTCTCTCACCTCATGCTTTAACCTAATTCAACTTTGCGCATGGTACAATTTGGTAAATAGAAAATAATACATGGACGCGTCTGTCTTCAAGTTTCTATCAGTAAAACGGTCACGGTGGGCGTTTGTCAAGTCACTTTGTACCTACTTGATATAAATTTTAAATTTAATTAATTATGAAGTGAATAAAAATCACATGAAGCAATACGTGACAATCGGCGCGCCTTGAGTTGCCTCAGGATGCGAGTTACATCGTTTATATAAGAAATAGTTTTACCGCAAAATTCATAAGGGATTTAAAAAGAAGGTTGAAATGTTTATTAGCACAATTAACACTTTCTATTTAGCAGCATGTCTACATCTGAAAAATGAAATAACACTTAAAATTTTTTGATTACATATATTTCTTCAAAAGACTGAGCACAACATTGAAAAAGTAGCTGATTAATTGTGCTCAGATCTATAGTGTTATTAGTTCTATTTTTGAAGTTGGTTGTGGGTTACAAGTCAGCAGTAGCATTCTTCATGCATTAGATATGTGTTTATGTTCTGTTAAAACCAGTTTCTACTACTGAAAAGTATGACACGTGACTAAGTAAATAATAAGTAACAATTTTTGTACATACGTACGAAAGCATGATTTTAAAATAAACGGAATACGTACAAAGTAAAAAGTATGTTTTCCTTCTGTTATCTCCCAGAACTTGTATTTGCCTCTCAGCTGCTTTTAGAGCTGCCGGTTAATCCAACCACAAAACAAAATAACACTGTATAAAAAGCTCGATTTCAGCGCGGGCAGGTTGTTCGTAAAACGCGATAAGCTCGAAAATAAAAAAATGTATATCTATATGTATATGATTTTAACATTTTTAGCATCAAATTTTTGTTACAAAAGAAACAATTATCTTAAGACGGATTTTATGATTGAGTACTTTATCTTCTCACTAGACTGTTCAAACATTGAAAAAGCGCGAAAATGAGAAGCGAACAGCAAGCTCATACTCGCGCGGTGAAGGGTCGTAGCATGAAGGCCACCTCGTTCCCAGGGTCTCTGATCTTACCACTCCCCTGGGGGTGATAAAATGAGAGACCCTGGGAATGAGGTTGGCAGAAAGCAAGACCTAAGTGGAATGCACGTCATGACGTCACCGGAAATGATCTTCACTACTTGCCGCCGTACTGCCACCTAAGTATTAGAGGTGTGTAAGACGGTGTGTACAAATTCTCTTACATTTTGAAAATAGTGATCTGAAAATATATATGTATATCGTGAAGATATCATGAACTGGTTTTCACACATCATCCATCATGGCGGGAACATAGAGGCACGAAATATAGGGCAAATCAAAAAAACATTCGTCTCTGAAAATAATTCTGGGGGTGGGAGTGCTGGACTTTGTCATTTAATTACTCATTGAAAGACCTCCTGTAGCGAAACGTTTCTCGGAGCACGCTTTTAGTCCAAAGTGTAATCTTAGTGTTTCACTGCTCTTCACCATTATAAATCTTTCATCGAAGACGTTAAGCATGGACCTGCGATATTTTACCGATTTAAGGCAAACTTCATCGGTAAGAGTAATAAATTGGCTTAAAAACCGATCTTTACTGGCAAATCCGCTCCACTGTGGAGGATGCAACCAAGCCATGACAATGGTTGAAAGATCGGATGTCCACGTCGACGGATACCAATGGTTAGTATAAAGAGAGGCTATATTAACTTAAGAGTTGTATAATTTAAACCATTACTGAGCAGTAGGGCTGCAAGCACGCTGGAATGCTGGGTCCGTTTCTAGTGAGAGCATAAACCAACATGGCTATAGCGCGAGCTACAGAATGATTATTCGGGAAAGAAAAAGTCCGTAAGCAGTCTAAAGACATGCGGAATATGTACTTTATCTTAGTATATGCAAACCCGCGTCGATCGGACAGAGCATTCGAAATTCCAATAAAAAATCGTGAAGCGTACTTCTTTACCTGAATGATTTGAACTAGCGATTATACGTGGTCTGTTGAACGAAATGTAAAAAACATCTCTTGATAGCCTGCTGCGAGCGTGGCGCTATCACGCGTTTCATGTTCGTTCCTCTCGAGCTCGCCTTCTCACTTGCCATGTTGGATGGCAAGTCACGCAAGTTGGTATACTCGTATTATATGTTGAACCATAAATGCGAGCTTCATTATTCCATTGATATTTATCATACGTCATTTTCGGCTTCTAGTTTTTGAAATACAAAAATCTTAGGGAACGCAGATATAAGGAGCGTGTAAATTAAGAAAACAAACCAAGACCGCACAGAGAAATACGGGCACAAAGTTTTGGCGCGTTCTCTTGACAAAAATGGAGTAATAGTGCTGGGACTACTGGAGCAATATTGCGGGAAACGCATTCGTTTGGAGTTCACACCCCTATCTCGAAGATCATGTTTCGTTCTTGCAGGCTAACCGCATTGCTATTGTATAACAAACGTCCAGAAGACGAGACTATGTCATATCTCGGATATGTCATTGCTAAAAACGCAGACTAAATAATTCTTCCCGGAACCCCATAGCAGATCTCTTACCCAAAACGCACTCCGTTTGAAGCTGTAGAGTGAGCCATTCCGCTTGGGCGTAGAAGATATGAGACCGAGAACAACTGTAGTAATATCCCTTTTAAATCTCTAATAGGGGCGTCCAAAGGAATTCTGAATTTGACACTGGTTCTATTCCTTTAGGAGATGCAGTACTTGCAGGAAGAAACGAAGCATCAGAACTAACAGTTTTTTTGCCAAGTGGCCAAAAATCCCTTTGGGGGAACTTTTAATGATGATTTACTTCTGGTCCACGGACCAGAGTCGTAAATCCACCGCGAACATGATGTCCATAAATAACAATCTTGTCTGCACTGTTTTCCGAAGTTTGGAGGACGTATGTTCAGCGGACATCGCAACACACCCTTTTATTCCGTTTGGGGGAACAGCTGTCGTGAAGTGCGACGAAAGCAAATTCAATCACAAAGCAAAGGTTAGTTAGTATACATGTCTTGGTTGTGATATTGCTGTTTTGTCAAATTTGGTTGAATTCTTTGACAAATAGTTTCACTAATCAACAATCGTTAACTCTATTAGTATAACCGAGGAAGAAGAGCTCTCGACTTGTGGGTCTTTGGAGTCATTTCAACAGCCACGAGGCCTGCAAAGGGTTATTATGAAGTGGTGGCAAGTCGGGATCGTGCGACACTGTTGCCGATTCTTGCAAAATGTCTCCAACCAGGCAGTGAAGTGTACACCGATGATTGGGGGGCCTACAGAAACCTGGACCAACATCTGCCCAACCACGTCGCTCGACATCGCGTTGTTGTCCACGCAGATAACTTCGTGGACCCAGTAACTGGGGTTCACACTCAGGAAGCCGAATCTGCGTGGGCAAATTTGAAAGGCCCCCTCAAAGGACGGCGTGGTATCTCTCGCGATGATCTGCAGGCCTATCTGAACGACAGGATGTGGAGGCAATGGCGAGGACTGGATCGCATCATAACAAATTTTCTCCCGGTATTGTCTTCACAGTATAGAGACTATATTGTGTAATAGATACTTAATCACTGGTCCCGAGGGAAGCAGTTAGCTTTGTTTTCCCGAGAATGTCGATGTTTCCCGAGACGAAGATGGGAAGGGGGTTGGAGGGGGGGGGGGGGGGGTGGTGTAGGGCGGGAAACGAAACAAACTTTTTCCTAAAGGACCAGTAATTAAGTGCTTTGTTATATAGCTGGAGCCTGTGTCATAGTAGCCTGCGTGTGTTTACTATTTACTACTTACGTCTTGCGTCACAGCCGCCCTCCCCGAAAGAAAAAATCAGTGAGGAACCTCTACGTTTTTTTCCTTTCGGGAAGAGTGCCTGCGTTGCAGGCTACGTTTAGTGAAAAGTAATAAATCAAGTAGAAGAAAAAGTAACCTCTGGTTATTGAGAGAGCGCGCAATAATTCTGTAATTGTAATTTTTAATTTACGGTAATTGTAACTGTAACTGTAATTACGTGACTCTAAATCAACCAATAAGAACAAACGTGATATTCAAATTAACTCCAGCTATATAACAAGAGGCACTTAATGGCTGGCCCCACTTGAAAGGAGTTTTGTTTCTCGTAGGTCGGTCATGAAGTATTTGTTATACCTTCCAATTCAAAAATAGAATAAATCTAAAATGTACCTCATGCATACTAGTTTTGGTTTGTTTAGTTCTAAGAACTTCATCGTTCTTAATTCTGTACAATCCAAAGGTTGTTTTCAAGTTTTTCTCTTTTTTTTTTGGTTGCTTTACTAGGGGATTAAGAGCTTTTTTGCTTAACTTCCTCTGTTATGACTTGAAAGTGTTTCTTTGCCGTCACTACAACGAGCAAGTCATTAGCTTGACTGACGCACAAATTTGCCGGATCTTGAACACGTTCGAATTGAAAGTTCGAGTTGTTGTTTTTATAGGGCGAGAAAAATTACACGTGACACGTATTTGAGTTGGGAGGTATAACAATGAACTTTGTATTCCAGTCCATTACAGGATTAGTTACCCTTAGCTATAACAAAAACATAAAGTGTTGCGAAAGCTTTTGACGTTTATTGAAATGAAAATCAGTGGAACAATTTATTGCGCAGTAGAATAATTAAGCGTAGTAAATGCGATGTATTTTGCTCCGGATAACATAGATAGATCGTGTTGCAGTTTGTACATACAATAATGCACGCATTTTCCTTAAGATAATTTTTACAGCATATCGTCTGAAAGAAAGATGGGCCTACAATCTGCGACACAATAGCCCACACATTGCCGCTGAGATCACAATATTTTTATATTATTTTAGACTCGACTCCCTTAAATTTGACCGACTCTCCCCTGATAAATTAGTTTTTTCCTCATTTGTGCTTGTACAACATTGAATGTAGGAAAGGGTTGGAGTATTGTATTTCGAGGTGTGTTTGGTTTTAAAGTTCATTTTTGAGTTCGGCCTAAAAAGGTGCTTACTGAATTTTGTCGCAGATTGTACGTAGTGTCTAGGTAGTAATTCAAAAATGTTTTATTGTTGTAATGTTTTAGTAAGCAAAATATCTTGCAATTGGTGGAACAAAGCGTTTTAAATCGCCTTTATCGCTTTTAGCCTATAATGATGTGGTTCTCAGGGGCGTTACCCATCTGTTTATAAAAACCTATGACAATTTCCTATCAAGAGGAACAGCAAGATTTAATTTCACAGGCACAAGGAACCGGGCAAGCGTGTGAGAGCCTGCGCGTGTGGCTTCAAGGTTAAGATTATTTAAAGTTACAGTTTCTGGTTAGCATTTATATAGTTTGTAAGATTGCGAATAAAAACTTTTGCATAATATTTAAATTTTACAATTAACATTGAAATTAAAATCAAACTCAGTCTATTGATCGGGTTGTCAATTTACCTAAAAGAACTTAATAATTAACTAGCCTCCTTTCACGAACAAAAATGGTTTCACGAACGAGTCTCGATTTTTGAATAAGTCTCGTTTCCCGAACGAGTCTCGTTTTCCAAACGAGTCTCGTTTTTCCAAACGAGTCTCGTTATTCAAAACGAGTCTCGTTTTTCCGAACGAGTCTCGTTATTTCAAAAGAGTCTCGTTTCAACAAGTCTCGTTTTCCGAACACTCCGAACGAGTCTTCTTTGAATAGTTTTCCGTCAAAACAAGTCTCGTTTTCCGAAAGTTTCAAGAACGAGCCTGGTTTTTTAAACGAGTCACGTCTTCGTTGCATATCGAGCACACATTATATCGAGACGATTTTTGTCGAGTCCTATTAGCCTGGTTTACCAGAAACCGTGAGTGATCCCTTCTTTGAATAGTTTTCCGTCAAAACAAGTCTCGTTTTCCGAAAGTTTCAAGAACGAGCCTGGTTTTTTAAACGAGTCACGTCTTCGTTGCATATCGAGCACACATTATATCGAGACGATTTTTGTCGAGTCCTATTAGCCTGGTTTACCAGAAACCGTGAGTGATCCGTTTTCTCTTAGTCAGTTTGGTTGCCTAGCAAATATAACTTTTTCAAAATAATGCGACCTCTACGTGGCGAGAATTCGATACAAGGCGTATACGTTTATTTCTTTTCTTCCATGAATAAATATCACCCAAAGTGAAGTATTCGGACTTCATTTATTACACTATCGAGCACCAACTCAGCAAACGAAATATAGATAAATTATACTGATGATATTATAAGTTAACAATTACCGGGCAACTTTATGCCGGCTTTTGATATCAGCGGTGAAATATTAAAGCGAAAGAAACTTCAGATATTTAATATGCTCATAGGTTATTTGAAAAATTATGTACAATTCAGAGTAGGTTTGCATGATAGCAGTGAATGTTTGTGATGTCCGTGAAATATTTGCCAAGGTACAGCTGTTTCCTTGCGAATAATAAGTCATTTTTCCGACTGGGGAAATATCAATTTAACTTCATATCATGTCAATCTTGGCGACAGCATAACACAGTGCTAACATTTAAATTAAGTTTGCGAGCTTTTCACTGGCTGATTTTATTTTAGTTTATTTACTGGAAGTGGCGCAGCCCAGCAAGATATCCATTTACTATGCACATAAAATACATTTTGCCGTACGGGGTGCAAACTTAGATCGGGGCTTGCTGTAAAATGATCTGACAAAATTACAAATTAGAGAGATAGGCATCACCAGGGAACTAACTTCAACACTCAAAAACAAACGAGAACGTGCACGTAAGTCACAAGGCTTTCTAACAGTGACTGCGACCGAGCCAAGTAGCGGTTTATACTCGGGCGTTGGAGACAGATCACAGTCAGTGCATGTTACTTGTATTGATTACTGAATTACGTTGAGTGCGAAAATGATCTGAACACTTCTGTATCATACAATAAGTCAAGGAATAAATTAAACAGTACCTGCGGTCCCGATACCTGACAGCCAAAACTTGCGTAACTGTTACCTGCTCCAAAGTTTACATTGCTCGAACAGTGCGGTACTGAGGCACAAATTTTCTTGTTTTGTTTCTAAGCTTACTTGTTGGTTAAATCCGCGCTTTCCATTTAAATTATAAGGAATAACCAGTTGAGCCACAACGGGCGGATTTTAAAGTCACTTTTTTATTTGAAAATATTATCTTAAACGGATGAAACCGAAACACGAACCAAACGAAGACTTAGTCTAACTCACACAAAAAGAAAAGAAGACTTTTCCTTTGGTTGGATGATACTTTAACCATATGAGCTTTCCAGTGCTCCTCCTCTTTGAAACCAAATCAGCTCTCACCCTCTCCCAGCCCGAAAATTGTCTTTAGCATCTTATTCACGGAAGACTCAAGACGGCAAGCTTCCGCTTGATTTCAGTCCTGTTTAGACGCTCAGGAGTTTGGAGACGTCATAAGACTACGGAAGCGTGATTTGACAGTAACAAGTAAAATCGCTCATCTTCCGTTTATTGATGACTTTTGGATTATTTAAAATTCTACCGAGCAGCCGGGGCAAACGGCCTTAAATTAGTGATTGTTTATATGAGGGAGGATATACGTGATGGATAGAGAAAATAACTTGAATGTATGACAACCTTCTGCTTCCATTCAAATAGCCTCAAGTAAAAAAAATGTCCTCACGACAGTTCTTTTCCTATTAAAATTTTGTTGACCTTTTGCTCACGGTTTCTATCGGCTTATATATCCCTAGATCAAAAACTTGTTGTAGCTATTTTTTTAAGTCAAATATGATATTTTAGTGATATTTTCACTGAATCATAGTCGCACCCATCATTGTCTCACGGCGACACCATTGCGTCCCCAGATCTTGTGATTATTGAATGTCTTTTCCAGTCAGAAAAATTCAAGATAGCAGATTCTTTAACTTGCACGGGTACCTTGTGAAGATAAGATCCTAATATCTAGCTAAGATTCTTAATTGCGGCGAAATGTATTGTTTTACGGAGCTTTTCAGTTAGTCACAATAAGGGAAACGGGATGGCGCAGTGGTGAGAGCTCTCATCTCCCACCAGTATGACGCGGGCTGGATCTCGGCCCGGTGCCATGTGCGGGTTGAGTTTGTTGCTGGTTCTATCCTTGCTCCGAGGGTTTTTCTCCGGGTTCTCCGGTTTTCCTCCCTCCACAAAAACCAACACTCCCAATTCCAATTCCATCAGGATAGAGGACCTGCATGAAAACCAGGTAAGGCTGATGTGGCTTCCTCTCTAAATATTGTAATTTATTTCATAATATTATAACTCGGACCACTGTAAAACTGCAACCATTTATTAAAGTTTTTATATTACTTTTATGATTAGATTTTTCTTACAAACATTACATTTCTGTATACAATATTTACAATATTTGATAGTATCGAAATGTGCCGGTATTTAATTGCAACCTACTTCAGTTACACATTTCGAACGGAAAACGAGAAACAATATTCAAGTCAACTTTCTTTGCTTCATATAATGATAGAATTACGAATTGTCTTTTAAAGAGGACGATGCTCTTTCCTAAGTTTACAAACATTTTTGTCGAAAATACAAAGTTTAGGTAAATATCTCCACGGAAAAGTTACATGATGCTACCCCAAGTCTTCCTCCTTAACTTGAACGGCAAAACAAATAGACACAAAATTAGATAACAATGAAATATTTCCAGTCACTACTAAAAGATGGTAAACTAACAAGACGTTAACAGAAAAGATATTTTTAATTGTTTTGATGCCGAACTGCTCGAAGTTCAGCTTGAACAAACTTACTATATGTAATAATAAACTTTTCAAAGTTCAAAAGTAGAAAGAGAAAGTATTTTAACAAGCAACGTGGTTACCTTAGTGGCTACCCTGTTCACACCAAGTAAACACTCTTGGTTAACATGGTGTGAACATGTGCAGATGACCGACCGGCGCGACTTCGCCGTTAATTTGATCACAATAATTTGGCTACCTCTCACTTAATATCCTTAAAATTCCTGAAAATTCTCCTTGTTCTCACCTATGTAATTCATGATGCTGGAAGGCTAGTTTGAGTTTCTTTCTTAAATGTATAAATGTAATTTCAAAGTCTAGATAGAGCGACTAGATCGTGTAGTTACCGGGGTTCAGGTTCTGGTTTAGTTGTTCAGATATTTTTAGCCTAACTGGTAGTTACACCGACTATCTCAAAAGTCTACTTATCTAATTTGAACTTCTCCCACTTGGTACCTAAATACCTTTTTCTGGCACTATAAAAGCTGAATTCGCACTTTTCGACACTATAAAAACTGAATTCTACAAAAGCGATTTCAGTTAGTCTATTAGGACGACAAGCTACTCAGCATTATTACGATTGGCAGAGTAAAAGGGATCTTATCTCATCACAGATCTTGTGGCGCGGAAGCAGGGCTTTGTTCCCTTTCCAGGTTTCCCTTGCAGCGTGATATAAGACAGCGGACTGGCAAGGAAGGAGGGGACGATAGACAATTTGTATGCTCATGGTGAAGCTGGAACTAACAATGATGAAAATCGTTTCAAATACAAGAGATGTTATAAATGGCATTCCACGTGACCCTCCCTGTCAACTCGAGTTTAACTGGTTTTGCGATATATAAGCGCGAGAAAAGGATGTACAAATGACTCAGTAAGCAAAGGAACTAGAAATAAGCGAAAGTGATGCGATACGCTGGTACATCCGTTTCTTCATTTTTATCACACCTATTCATAATTACTATTTATGATTCCATTCGTCATAGGAAGTCCAGTTTGGGTCGATATTGCAGGGTTAAAATTGCATTGCCCTGTGGAGAGAAAATGACAGTTAGATGAAATAAGACTGAAAAGGAACAATAAAGTTCTTGTAATGAAACTGACACAGCGAGCGGAAGACAAGTGACAACCTGGAAGCTACTACAAAAAAAAAAAAAAAAAAAAAAAAAAACTGCAGTAAAACCGCGCCAGAACGTGAAAAAGGCACAGACAAGAAATTTTTGATGTTATCTTTCTGTTACAAATGATTTGAATCACTTGAAAACCAGTGGAGTTTTCAATGGCAATCTTTACAAGATTTCAATCTTTCCGATACCTGTAGCGATCTGTGGCTATCTGTGATCCGCTGTTTGGCGGCTTTAAAAATATCACAAGAGTGAAATTATTTCTGACATAGCTAGTAAAAGGAGCGTCTCTCTTTCTCTCTGCCCTCAACTCTGGCCCCGGTAGAGACATCTGAACCGAAAGAGATGACAAATTTCAACTGAAAAATGCCATACTGATCATTGGTTGGTCGGTTGTTGCTTGAAGTTCCGCTTACAAGTATCAACAAATCAGAGACACTATTATAACATGGAGCAAG